>NC_034414.1:20148717-20448717 GCF_002078875.1 Numida meleagris
ACCCCTGGGGAACACCACTTGTGACCGGTCGCCAGCTGGATTTAACTCCATTCACTACCACTCTCTGGGCCTGGCCCTCCAGCCAGCTTCTTACCCAGCAAAGCTCCTTACGCAGCAAATATCACTTGAATAGATATAAATTGAAAAACTTTGCCTAAGATATCCAAGAATTAATCTAAGTAATAATTGTCTGGGAATGTAGCAATAAGTGGGATGTTTGGGATAAAATGATGGATATTTCTGATTTATAGTGAGCATCCTGAAGAATCTAAAATATAAGCCTCATCAAAGCTTTTATAAGAAGAGTTACCCATCGCATTTGTTCTTACTAAGTTTCCTTCCTGTAATTTTATGGAATACTAATGAATAAATACTTAGAATTCTGAATCTGAAAAAACATTTTGTTATGAACTCAGTACATTGACAAGTTCTAAGTTAGTGGAACTAATCAATAGGTTACAAGTCTTACAGCTCCAATTCAGGAAATCCTTAACAAAGTCCTTTCCTTAACAAGACCATATATTGTTAAGTAGAATCAAGGTTTACAAGTAGATGAGAAGTTAAAATGTTAAGAATCAAAATTGCTAGTGCTCTCAAACTCTAAACAAACTCCATTCCTTCAGACATGTATGGCATGTGGCACACATCAAGATGACTGATGGATGTAACAATTCTGACAATGCATATCTCATTTTACAGAAGCCTTACCTTCAGTAGAAATGATATCAGTACTTTTGCTACATAATTTACGGTTTGCTCCTTAATTATTGTCTTGGGAGATATTTTGAAGAGATAAAAGATACTGGCTTTGGTGATCTAGGGGATGTCTTGACTTCTGGGAGCAAAAATCTGGATTTCCTTTGCCCTCTTTAACAGTGACATATTTTTTCTAAGTAATAATAGAAAAATAACAAAATGTGGTGTTTACATTCATTGTAATCACTTCCTTTCTATTTGGTGTCAAAAGTGCCATCAATCACAAGCAAAGTGAAGGCTTAATAGAGACATTAAATTTATAGAGCTTGTGAGTCTAGGCACTGCCCTTTGGCAGCCAGTACCATGCCACCTGAATTGCAAGATTGGCAAGGGCAATCCTGGCATCCTGACTGGGAATGATTAAGCCTAAATTTTTTTAACCACATTACTCATTTTTGTGGGTGAAATATCAACAGAGGCCCTCAGTGTTAGCCACTGCTACATCTGTTATACGGCACTGGAAGGAGTTAGTGAACTACTATGGGAAACACCCCTGCCAGTTCAATGCCCAGCACAAGCAAGAGCAGGCAGCTGCTGCTATGGGTGATTTAGGTATCATTAGAAATGTGTTGTTCCACTTCAACTGCTCACTTAATCAAGAGGTTTGTTGATTAAAACTAGAAATGCATGTTAATATTCGACTTATTACTGCTGCAGAAATGAGATCACACACAATGGTTTTGGTACTCGGTCCACAGCTAACGTGTGAACAAGTGACCTTCTCTCCCAACTGCTCGCTAGAATGGTTCCATGGTTATATTAAAACATGCTGTGTAAGAGAGGGGTTGAACGTAGTTGATTCAGAAAATTAAAAAACGTCATAGACCTAACTCTGTAATACAGTATGATTATTTTCATTCAAAAAAACGGTATATGTTGAACAATTCATATAATTTAGCTTAGGAAAAATAATCAAGTCTTGTGAGAGCATTTGTACAAAAGGTGTCCTGATATTATCATTTTTATAAATAGAGAACAACAATTCAACAGTAAGAATGCAGTCTGCTCCATTGAGTGGACAAAGATATTGCTGAAAATTGCAAGCATCCTCCTGACAAGTTTAATGCAGACACTTCTATATATTTATAACAATGTCACCAAGCCTCACATCAATATTTATATATTCAGGCTCATACGATAACACTCTCTTAATTCTCCGGATATGGTTTTTGTGAAATGTTTGTCACTGGAATCTATGTGATTAACGATGTGGGAAAATGTATGCACATACAAGGCATCAGTGCAGTTAAAACCTGAAAGAACATTTAACACCTCCCGATGACCTTCAGGTATATTTCAGTATGTTGATTTCTATTAAAGACTTGTGAAAATAGTTGACTGTTGGATCAAGATGAACTTTATTCTAGGAACTAGAAATCTCTACATTTATTCTTGGCTGTTTGTTAACAGTAATCAAACTCTACTTCATATTTTTAGTAATACTACCTCCTTGGTGGTTCTACAAATAAGTTTTTAGTCCACTCAGTCCAGGTTTTGTGATATGATTATCTACCAAGTGATACAGCCACCAGAGGCAGGAACCAGATCCTCTTTTGCTTCACAAAAATACAGCATTTGTATTGTGATAGAGATATCTTGTAAGACACTCAAAATACAGCATTCAGCAATTAATCATACTAAGGTAAACTAGATATAAGGATAATAGGTTAAAGGGTTTTACATATGTACAGTACAGCAGAGCCATTTCATTTTAAAAAAATAAGTATGAAGATCCTTATAACATAGATGGGAAATAAATGAAAAAAGTTATTTTTAGTAGACTGGCATATCTACTGTCTAATTATAAGAAAGTTGAGCTACAATGATAAGTAAGCTCTCACGTTTTCCCTTTTAAGTCCTTGTGAAGCTCCCTGTTCTGACTTCTTACACTTTATGTCTTAGAAAAATACTCCTTTTTCCTGGTCATGCAGAAGGCCATACATCACTTTTTTTTTTTTCCACAGAATGGGAGTTTCTTTCCAGTAACAGATTGGGTAAGCATAAGAAAAACACCCATTAAACTCTAAAGCTAAAGGAAATTGATTGAAGTGAGCGTAAATATCCAAATGTAAGAGTCTAGCTGCATCTTCCAATTCCACAAGCTATGTCAGATATGCAGATTATCCTTGTGAGCTCTATGTGAAGTGACTGGACAGTTCATGCAGATTTTCTTTCTTTTGACTCATTATTGTGAAGAGCCCAGAACACTGTGCTGTTTACATTCCAAAAATTTAAGCTAGCACATGTGCAGGTGTGCTGAGGAAAGCATTTAAACAAAATTAAGCATCCTCTTATTGCCTCCTTAGTGATCTAAGCTACCATTTTCAGCTTGGGTCACAGCGATGATTTCATTTCTTAGCTCTATATAGGCCTTTATCTGAATAACTATGCCCTCTTGCCAGAAACTTCCATGTATCTTTATGGGTCAGGTTTCTGAGAAATAACCTGCTACTGCTCCAGACTGTCACCTCTCCTTCTCCACACTGAAATCTTTAATGAATCCCGATTCTAAGCCTAGTGAAAATGCAGTGAATTCTGATGGATGAAACAGAGATGAATCTGTGAGTTAAAACTCCCAGATTATGAAAATGTAAGGATATGTTCATAACGAAAATCTGTGAGTTATTAAGCAGATTCAATGTTTCTCAGTTTTGTGTGCAAACTTCTCTAATTCACTGTCAAATCTTTTTTTTTTTTTGGTAAGGTACTCCTCGCTGACAGTAAAAATGCATTTGGTAACAGGACTTTTTATAAAACCTCTCAAAATTTTCCTTTAAACAATCTTTTCCTCTATCATCAATCGTATATGATGCAGAGATGGGACACAAAAACCTATCCTGCATATGCTGAAGATCGTACAAGTAAAAAATTAGTGTCTGAATGTTCACAGAAACTGATACTAATAACACTCACTCCTTATTGCTGGCTGAACAAATGTTTACATCTAAAGTATCCCCTCCTGTTGAACTACAGGGGGAGAATTTGTAAGAACCTTGTGATCTTTTCTTCACACTGATTTGAACAAAATTATATTATTTGTACGGCTTTTAGCTTCAAGTTCTTGATATAGATGTTTTCTCCATACACTATTATAGGACAGCATTTACAACCACTGGAAATGAATTACAACCATTTTCTTTTAGGCTATCACAAATAGTTCAAAATTTTGATGCTGAATTTTAACAAAATTTCTAGATACTACCCTAAGAATACACTTAGTTATACAAGAAGTTGAAAAATGAGATACAGAATCCAACTTGAACACAAAGAAAGAAATTATATTCACCAATATCACAAAATAGTCTGGTAACAACTTAGTCCTCACATACTTTCTAGATGAATATGTTTTTCCTACTTCTGGCTGTACAAGTTTTCATTTTCCTTGCATGGGTGTTTTTCTACTGTCTGCAATAACACAAGAAAATAGCATGTCTTGTACATTTTCTTGTATTTAGTTTCTGCATACATGTCAGTGCAAGTCCACTGGCAACACATAAATGAGATTCCACATAACTCTGTCTTTTCTCTGGAAGAGAACAGGAACCGATGTGAAAGCAGTGAGTTGTACCTGGGGAGCTAACCATCCTGCTGTTTCTGCGTCTAGAGAGCAGAAAAGAAGCCAGCAGCAACATGAGAAGGTTTGAAAGTTCTCCTGTTCTCCCTGTTGGCTTGTCTCTCTTGGAAGGCTGGAAGCAGAAGTCAGATTTGGGTCAGTCCTGGGATAGGGGCCACCCAACATAGGGTACCTCAGATAGCGTAGATTTTTAAGTATTGATTCAAGAAAGTTTTTCTTCCCCATTGTTTAAGCTTCCTTTGCTGTGTTTCAACAGGTAGAATTTTGTCATTGTTTAAGCATTATTTTGTTTCATTGCTGATCATACCATAATGTATTAATTACCAAGGGCATTACTGTTAAGGATCTGCCACTTAGTCATTTCATTCTTATTTTCAGGTTCATTTCAGTAGTTAAAACTTAATTGTTGATATTAGTTTTTCCTCTTGCTCTAACCACAAATACTGATTGTACACGTGCTATCTGTACAGTAACAGAAATTCTGTATTGAAAACACAGTTCATCAAGTGCTCTCATTTCACAGCCTTGGTAAGTTACAGCAAGACCTTGAAAATCCCCTGCTTTTCCTTCATATTTTAAGGGTCAACAATCTCAGCTACGGCAAATGAACTGTACTGCTTCAGCATTTATCTGCCTGATGGCCTAAGGTGTTCAACATGTAAAATGAAAATAAAGGGGAACTTTTCAGGAACTGTGTTGATTTCATCATTGTGAGATAGCTAGTGGGTGCATTTGACATGCTCAGCTTCTAAACAGCCTTAAAGTAATTAACACTTCTTCAAAGTGCTTTAAGGGCATATCTGGCTTCAGCTCTAAGAGAAGTTCCCCTGAGTCTTCACAACTCATCTGACCTCTGCCTCTTGAAAAGAGAAATAAGTTAGTAAGCATGCAGCTGTACATATTTATTTCTGGAGGATGAAGTATATTCATATGACAGCCCATATACTCAGTTTTTTGGTAAAATCCAAATAGGGTTAGGAATAAGATTTGTAAAATGAGGTTTAATGTTTTAATATTGTGGGTTTTTTTATTTTTAAAGAAAAAAAGATAAAAACCAGAGATACCAGTGAAGACGGTAGACTATATGGTAAAAACTGTCTGATTCTAATAAAAAAAGCATTAACTAATTTTTCTAATATGAAAAAGATGAAAAGAATGTATTTTCCCCCCTTCCCAGATCAGAGGAGCTTCTATTCAAGAGAAATGTTTTCATCCACTTTCAAAGCTGAATAGGAGATGCCAATGATTAAATTACGTACATATATTGCTGAAAAACAGATTTCATTCTTGTGATGCACATTCATTACTTGATAATAGAATAATAGAAAAAAAAACAAAATTAAGCTCAAAAGAGAAAAAAGATTCAAAGGCTTTTTTTTTTTTTTAATTTATGTCCTCTCCCTCAGATTTGTCAGTCTTGAATAGTTATGTGATTTTTTGTGTATCAGTTCTTAAGCCATAGGAAAGAAAAGCTTCAGTATGTCCTATGCTCAGAATGCTTTTTTGCAGGTTTTTATATTTACAAGCCAAATAAGTAGAAAAAGAATAAATAGAAATAGATAGCATAGCATAATGTTTTTTTCTCAAAAAAGGCCACTGTAAGACATTTAATAGGATCATTTAATAAAACAGACTAGAGAGCTTTACACTTTTTTACATGTTGCTAGAATTATCAAATCATCTCTGCTACTGCTGCACTGGAATAGTGTTTTGGCTTTGTAAAGTAGATCCTCTACTGTGTGTATATATATAACCACACACTACGTCTAAATGAGGCTGACTGGTCTTTGAATTGTCTGTCTTATTCTTGAGTAAAATTACCTGTCTGATTTCACTCTGAAACAGTATACTATTTGTACTCAAATCTCTTCACACTGATCCCTTCTACTAGCATTGTCATGAAAGGAGATGCTGATATTTATATAAAATCTGAACTAAAAAAAAAAGATGAATATTGTAATCAGGGCTTTTTGAAAACTGAAGTGCCTTTGGCATCAACAATCAGGGAAGTCCCAGAAAGGCCTGTGTAACAACTGTTAAAGTCTTCATTAGCCAACTACAAAACATAGGTTGGTTTGTTGTCTTAAAACTGCATTTCAGTTGCCTATGCAAATGCAGTATATGCATTTTAAAAGGTGGCTTGTTTAACAGAGAAGATGAGTATTTTATTGAATTGAAAAGTTATACGTAATCAAAATCCACATGCTTGAAGTCAAAACCACTTAGATAAGGGACTCAATTATGCTTCAGAAATCTGAAAAAGCATCTATTATTTAAAATAAGCAAACATTTAAATGAATAAAACCATCTTCTAACTCCTCAACAATTTTTAAGACAGATTCCCACACCTCAAAACACTTGAGAACTGTTTAATTTTAATCTTGTAACATTTCCACTGAAGGTGGAAACTTTCACCCTTTAATTTAAACAAATACCCATATGCGCTATAATTGAGAGCTTTTGGAACTCCTGCTTGCTGATATTCAACCTGACATACCATTCAAGAAAAATCAGTTTATAAAAGAACTCATGCAACAGAACACACAAATATAAATAGGTAATTAGAGACTCTAACTTAGGATGCTAAAAATGTTTGGCCTGTTTAGTCCAGAAAGAAGAGAGGAGCATTTATTGTTCTCTATCAGTTCATCAGAGGATGAAATATCAGGAAAAGCAAAAAAGCTATTAAATCTTAAGGACAACTTTAGCAAATAAATGAATTTAAATTGACTATAAATATATTTAAGGTATTTACTGTAAGGTTTCTAACCACTAAGGGAATGATTTGCTAAGAAAAAAATAAGTGTCATGGGACAAGAAAAACTGAGGAAAAAGAATGTAATTAGTTTTAAGAAGGAGCTACTTCTACTTGCAGTCAGCAGTTCCACTGTTGCCTGCAGTTTCCAATTATTGTGATAATGCTTCAGATTTTCTTGTCTAGCTCTCTCTACCTTTTCTCTGTGCAATAGAGAAAACATGCAGTTCATATGAAGTGTGAGCCCTACTCACATGCAGGTCTCAGAACTTTGCTTTAACCATTAGGAAATATATATGTCAATTTAGAGAAACATAAAAATGCACAACATCCTCATGTAACTGTAGACTCATTGTTTCTTAGTCTTTGTATACAATTACATATACTTCTACAATAATGGGCCAATACCTTATCAATCAATTCTATACCTGATAAACTAGTGTCTATATATACACCACAATCCCTTTTAAGGTTTATACTTCTCATCTTCCAAAGAGAAATTACTTCAAAACATTCTTGTTCCATTGAGTATGATGTACAATTTAGCCTTTAGACTAGTGCTAACTTATTAAGGGTGTAGCACTTTTTTTTTTTAAATAAGATACAGGACAAATTAGTCAGTCACCTAAAAGACTCCAGATCAGTAAAGACAGGTGCAAATTACAGTTAATGTTCTTCACATAAGGAAATTTCACAGACACACTGTGCTGCAGAGAAAGAACTAAAGCAGAGTGTGAATTCAAGTTTGGAGGAAAAAACTGCACAAACTAAACACAGCCAAAGCCCTTGAACCCTAATTTTTCCCTAAGAAATTAGTTATAGCTAAAGTATTGAGCAAGTGACACACTGAAATGCCTTATATACATAACGGCATTAAAGGTAGGATTGAAACTAATGTCTGAGTGGCTATTTAATATTCGTAAAGATTGCATATGGAGTAAATATTTCTGCCACGAATAAATCTGACAAGTGCTAACCAAAAGTAGCTTTACTGACCTTATAACATCCATTGTAATATTTAGTATTAAAAAGCATAAGATAAATCAAGAAATGTCTTCCTAATAAAACTTGGTGAAAGCAGCAACTGCTGTGTAAAAAATGAGAACAGAATGTTTTTGAATTAGTGGCAAAAGTAAAACAAGAGTTAGATTGGAAACCAAAACAATAAAAAAAATGATGCAAAACTAAAAAAAAAATCTGTTGAATTAAGGCTTTAGTAAAGTGACATGAGATTCACCTGGGAAAATGACAAAAAGTAAGCCAAAATCAGTACCTTTTATTTCAAGAGGCAAAATTGTAAGAGTTGTTACACAGGCAGGGGAAGACACTTCATAGATTGTTGAGTATTGGTTCTACTCTCTCAAAAATAATATTCAGGACTACAAACCAAGCAATTAATATAATGAACTTAGTGGAGAAAACAGAAGAGAAATATGAATTAAGGAATATGAGTTAAGAAACGTTAAATTCTTTGTAATTTTGTAATTCTTTGTAATGCTTTTTAAATATGAAAATTTAGAATTGTATTCTTCTTTAATTTTTTTTTGCGTAAGCTCTTCAACTGACTCTGAAGAACAATCACTTTCCTGTGTCAAGAGCACTGGAAATACAGTTTTGGACACCCTGTATGTAGGTTTCCCCTTTGCCAGTTGCCCAGATCTAGCCCAAGTCAGACTGTTAGGACAAAGCTGGCAGATGAAGAGCTATGACTGCCCACATAACTCTCTAGAAAATAATTTATTGTGACCAGTGTTAGCTATGCATTTTAGGTCATTTGAAATAGATGCTCCCTCTAGGCTTGTCATCTCTATGTATTACCCTCTTAAACATAGAGCACCAAGAGCAATTCAGTTACATTCAGAGATTCAAGGAGAATTAAGTGTATGAAAAGCCAAAACACAGTGCCACATGAAACAAAGTTAAATCTCCATGTAGCATATGTAGGGCTTGCTCTCCAGTGAAGATTTCTGTACACAGAAGCAATGTGCAGTCTGAGTCTT
The DNA here is from genome assembly GCF_002078875.1 of Numida meleagris. Classification (NCBI taxonomy): domain Eukaryota; kingdom Metazoa; phylum Chordata; class Aves; order Galliformes; family Numididae; genus Numida; species Numida meleagris. Next base: position 20,157,803 of record NC_034414.1, read on the forward strand.
GCTTCACATCCTGTTGCTTCTCAGCAACAACTTCTGTTTGGTACATGTAAAAAATGGAAATCATTTTCAATTCATGAGGAAAGAGAGCCCTTTGCTTTCCAGTGAGCAATGTTCCTGAGCTTGTCTCACTTTAAAGTGTGACTTGAAGTTTAATGTGTTGTGTCTATATGTAGGTTGCAAGTGAAGTTGCTAGCACAAAGCAATACCAGTGTCATGTAATGACACCAGTGAGAATCTCTGCACAGAGCTTGGCAGAGATCACATAATGCTTAAACTAGAATATTTATATCTCCCACATAAACCCAGCAATATCTAAATAGGGACCACTGTCAAAGTACTTCTGAGCAGAAAAAAACCATTGAATAGTGCAAAAATTGTACATCTGTAGTCCCAAGGTCAGTAGTAGTAACTTTTCTTCTCTCTCTTCACTTAAAATCAACCCCAGGAGGCTAAGACCTTCACTTAGCTTTCATGTATAAGGAGGAAAAAAAAACAGCAAACCTCCCACTTCAAGGGACTTAGGTTATTGTGTCAAGTTCATCAGTTTCACCCATGCTGAGAAGCTGGTAGTAAATTACACCTCAGCAACATGGAGGAGCTAATTCACATGAACTGCAGAGACCAGTCTTTCCATATTTGGCTGGAACTGCCTGGCCAATAGAGATTTTTCAGGTTTTCTAGAAGAGGAATTGAGCACACTAATGCTTAGCTCAGCTGATTCATAAACCCTAGTCATCATCTGTACATTAGCCAATAAATAATTGGTTGACACCTTTAATTTCTGAATATTCTGCTTGGAGAGTCTTTGCATTCAGCCAAAGATGACCAAAAAAACCAGATCCACCAGAAAGCTTCATTGTGACCTGTCACTTCAGTTGCGTTTGTGAGAAAAAAAACACCAAAGAACTAAACCACAAAACAAACAGCCATAACTCAGTTGTATCTGTACTCCTAAAACACTAAGTTTCACTTGCAATTGGGTAGAAGATAACGGATGTTTAATACATCCTACGATTTGCATCTGCAAGCACATTTGGAGAAGAAGTGAAGATTATTACATCCAGTTGGAGTTTCAAGGATAATTTAGTATAAAGCATCCTCATCAGAATTTGTTCAAGAGGACACCACAGTAGTTAATAACCTTTCTATTCTTCTGAAGAGCATCAATTTTTCCCCATTTATTTTCACTACTTCACATAAGTGATATTTTGTTTTGAAATTGAGGATTGATTAGAAGATACTCAGAAATACAAAGAATAATGCAATCATATTATTAGTTGAGCAAACAAATACAATCCTTTATCCATTATCATCTCCCTTTCCTAACACAATAAAAGAAAAAAAATCAAAAAAGCAGACAGAAAGGTGAAATTTTAGCAATAACTTCTTCGCTTTTGGAAAAAAAAAAAGCAAACAAACCCTAGAGTATCATGCCATGCACAAGACCACATTTCCAACTGTGCTATAGGCTAGCTATTAGAAATGCATCTCAGCTACTGATTAAATTCCATGGCAGTTATTGGAATGTAAATATTTACCAGTACTCGCACGCTAACATTGTACTTATTGAAACTTCCCTGTATGAGGTGGTACTTTTTCTTATAGGTTACAGAATACTTACAATCCACCTGACAGAGGAAGAATACAAGATATATAAGTTAATGGAGTTTATTTCACCACCATAAAAAAAATAAAAACCAGAAGATGGATAAAAAGAAGGAAAGAAATACATTACTTTCAATGTTTTCAGGCAGAAGAATGAGGATCATACTTGTTTTATTCAAAATCGCATTGCTAATTTAAAAAAAAAATCTCTCCTTTGGTTAGAGTCAGTGTAAATCTAATAACTCATGATTCTTTTCTTTTGATAATTAGGGTTGTCATTTATTCCTTTTGAGAAAGAAACTTAGTGTCTTCTCCTCTTGCCTCTTCAAACATTTTAACTTACTCAGTGTTTAAATGTATCCACTTTGAAAACTCCAGTATTATACTATTTATGCTAAGTAAACAACAATTCTTCATGAAAAGCACTTTATACATTTAAAGTGCTATGTAAACTTCCACTACTCAAATTATAGAGATTGGAGTTTGAGGAAGCACTCTGAATTTTTCTATAGCTCTATTCTTCAGTTAGGTGCTATTTTAACCTATTCAGAAACTTCCATCTTTCTGACAATCAATCTCAGCAGCCTCTAAAAATGAACAAATCTAATATTAAAATAAGAGTCTGTTTAACCCAGCTTCGCAACACGTATATCATATTTTCTCTCAACAAGTCTTGCCTTTAAATCGGCAGCTGCCAGCAACATTATGTAATATTTATGGATAGGCAGGAGGTGTTTTTACTTTTTATTTTAGCGAGTCAGCTTTCAGTTGCAATTGACTTAATAATAATAAAAAGCTAGTTTTTTAAACCATTGAAAAAATGTATTTTGCACTGTGCATATACTGAGAGTTTCTATGGATTTTTGTCAGTATATGATACATCTTTCACTTGCCATACAAATTTCTTTTTTTTTTTTTAAACTAAAAAGATGTTTTTTGATGGTAAAAAGGGATTGAAAATAAAGCAACCCAGTAGAACAGAGGTTTGTTTTTTTTTTTTAAATGCTCAGGCAGGGGTACAACACAGTGTTAATTTGGAGATCTTTCTACGTTCATTGTGGAAGGTGTTCACAGTGTTGTGGCAGAATTTCCTCCAGGAGTACAGAGACTAATCTAGTTTCTGTACATCATCACACCTTCCTTGTGGGACGCTATCAGTAGAAGTAACATAAAGAGAGGACAGTCACATGGGCCCCTTTCTACTGAGAAGTTACATGTAAAATGCTAGTCTTTAATGAAACTTGCTCATAGTTCCTCCAGCCCTGAAATTAGAAACAAAACTGTCAGGATTAATTTTAACTTCAGGACTAATGTCTGAACTTTACTTCCCTCTGGAAGTACAAAAATGCCATTATCACTTTGATGTCTCATCCAGTACCATCAGCAGAAGCTTTCATCCAGCGTATTTCAGCACTATATTCACTACATTCAGCAGTAATAACAATTTTAGGATAGGATCCTTTCAGAGGAAATTGATAAACTATTCAAAGTTACTGAAAGACAACAAAAACATCAACAGTAAAACTGACATTTCTCACAAAAATAAAATGAAAACTGCAACATCTAGACACCCTTGTGCCATCAAGTATCTCCTTAAATCAAACAAAAATGAATGGAACAAAAACATCTTCTCAATCACCCTCTGTAATGAACGTGTAGAGTGCACCAATAATTTCATGATCTGGTAATTTCTCTAGCTCATTTGATCAGGTTCTCTCTTTCACATGAAAACTGAAACATACCGATACAGCTCAGGATCACATTTTCATTACAACTTCTTTCTTTATCCCTGTCAACATCTCGTCACTCATAAATCCATCCAACCAATTTGAAGGACTTGCCAATGATACCTTAGGTTACAACCATGAAAGTCCTTTCAGAGACACCTCTTGTCCTAGCAGTTCTAGTTCACTGCTGATTTTTACTTTCCCATGCACTAATTTCTGGTATATGATTCACAGACAGTTTACAACAGTAAAGGTGTAATTTAGACATACAAAGAATGAACTGGAATTGCTCACAGATATATAAATGAGGCATGAGCACAGAGGCACTCTATTGCTTCTGAAGTCTGTTCAAATAATCTTTTAATTGGATACTAGGACAGCGCAGGCTCAACTTGGCTGCTATCTTTAGACTGACTTCTCAGTGTTACCTGCTCCTGTTTCCCTCTGCACAGCCACAAGAGTAGCAGCATGGTCATTTTCAAGGGAGCAGAGCCTGCTGCAATCAGATTGTCCTCCTTACTGCTTTCTCATGTAAGCTTCCAAACTGTGATTTATTTTTTTTTTTAGAAACACGTATAACTCTAGACAATAGTTAACATTTATATCTTTTAACATGTATTTTCTAGGTTGCATAGGTTAGAACTGTAGTTGCTAGCACTAACATAACCCAATTTATTTTCAAATGTTTTGAGGTGAAATGGCATCATTTTTAGAAATCAGGTCAGTGGATAATTATGGAGCAGAAAAAGCCAATCTCATCCACATTAGATTTTTTCATATTTTTCCTACACCTGACTGCAAAATCTTTAGAACACTAATAGAAAATCAGTGTTTCCATAAATAAAATGAAAAAAAATGAACTATCAAAGACAAAAAAGAGCGAGATCTGCTGGCTCCAAGAGATTTGATATTTCAGTCCTTTCCATCGTGATTGCTAATTCTCTAATCTTCTGTACCTGCATCCAAATTACATGTCATATACATCTTTACTGAGTTCAGAATCTGTCAATCTATCATGAAAGCAATAGTACATAGGCCAGCAGCAAGATGTAAGAAAGATTTTTTGGGACAAGATTGTTGGTTGGAGGGTTGCAGTACCTCTTGTCTCATTTAAGATGCAATATCAATCAACATCCCTATTTCCTGATTGATCAGCTATGATATTAGTCATACGAAGATGAGGAGCTGACAAGCTTCATCAGTCTTTGAACTAATGTCAGTAGAATTATCATTATGTCTTACACAAGAATAGGGTATATTTATACATATATAAGCACATACACATATGTACATATCAAGGCATGTATATGTGCAAGATAACTGCATAAACTTAACACATGTCCACTAGAATACTGGTAAATCAGGGGATACTTCTGCATGGAGTATCACAGTCAAGCTTGGATCATAGAATGGCCTGGGTTGAAAAGGACTTCAAAGAGCAGGAGGGTTGAGACTCGATAAGTGCAGGGTCACCAACCACTAGACCAGGCTGCCCAGAGCCACGTCCAGTCTGGCCTTGAATGCCTCCAGGGATGGGGCATCCACAACCTCCCTGGGCAACCTGTTCCAGTGCGTCACCACCCTCTGTGTGAAAAACTTCCTAATATCTAACCTACATCTCCCCTGTCTCAGCTTAAAACCATTCCCCCTTGTCCTATCGCTATCTACCCTCACAAACAATTGATCCCCCTCCTGTTTATATGCTCCCTTCAAGTACTGGAAAGCCACAATGAGGTATCCCTGGAGCCTTCTCTTCTCCAAACTAAACAAGCCCAGTTCCCTCAACCTTTCCTCATAGGAGAGGCGCTCCAGCCCTCTGATCATCTTGGTCGCCCTCCTCTGAACTCGTTCCAAGAGCTCCACGTCCTTCTTGTGCTGGGGGCCCCAGGCCTGGACACAGTACTCCAGGTGGGGCCTCACAGGAGCCGCATAGAGGGGGACCACCACCTCCCTCTCCCTGCTGACCACTCCTCTTTTAATGCAGCCCAGAATGATCATCTGCATCTGGATGATGCAGATCAGCTCATAAAGTTTAAGTCTTTAGAGTTACCAGCCACTGATAAGCCCCTGAGCCTCACCTTCCAGCCTGACTAATAAGACTAGTTGATTTTTTAATTCTAAACACTTCATGAAATGTTACACTCTTAATCTTTATATATCCTTTAAAAATACAGACAGGTCAGGTCTTTTATCTTTGTGAATTTATCAAAGAATCATTGAATGGCATATGTTAGAAAGGACCTTAAAGATCACTTAGTTCTAACCCCTAGTTGCCAACCAATAAATCAGGCACTAGATCATAGATCAAGCACCATTGAAAACTATTTCATATTACTTTTACAGACTAAAAAAGACGCAAAAGAGGAAGCAGATGAAACCCAGGTTGCATTTACACTTCCAGAACAAGGTGAAGTACCTGTGGCCTTGATGAGAGCCTGAATCTTCAGGCTTTCCTCCTATTTCATTTATTTCCTTCTGCTGTGACGATGTGGAAATAAGAAATACCATATCTGTGCCCCAAAAAGCCTTCTAGGAAGTGGAATGAGTTCACTGACATATTAAGAAGAGTAAAGGAACAGCCGCATTCCCATTATCTGCTTCATCTTTCTTCCTTTTGCCTATCTGCCCAAGGTTAGCCACTTTTAACCTGATACCACTTAAAAACTGTAGAGACAAATGGAAATTTAAGATACCTAACTGTGAAGGCAATCATTAGCTATCTCTGTCTAGTTCAGGAGCAAGTATGTTCTGTAAAACTATGATGTTCTCTTATCACTGTACAAGTGACTTGTTTCTGGTAAGGCTATATCAGAGAATTAAAACATCCAGAAATTGGAAGCAAAGGTCAGCATTACTGGAAAAAAAAAATCACATTAAAAAGTTGAAGTTTGAAATCCTCATTTAAGTTCAGTCTTGGAATGCACTGGAAACAGAGGGACACTGAAGAGAAACCTTGAAGAAAGTATGATATTATTTCATAACAGTTGTTAAAATAGATGTTTTTCATAAATATTGCATCTGTTGTATCCCAATAGTAACCATTTCTGAAAATGTATATTGTTAGTGCACTAATTTTAAAGTTGGTTTGCAACCTTCGTTTTCATCCTATGCAGGGAATTTGAATAGACTGTTTTTCTTTTTTTTTTAATTATTTATGTTGCCTCTACTTCAGTTCCAGGGTGAAAAATGTGTTTTCTAAAGCAGCCTCAAAGTTGTCATCACATCATACACCATGATCCGCATCACAGAGTAGTCTGAGGTGTATTACCTTTGATGAAACCAAACAGAAAGATATGCACCAGCTGCTTCTAGGCTTTTAGTCTTAGGGATAAATGCAGTGGCAGTGAAAGTAAATTCCCAGAATCTTGCCCTCAGCCTAAGCGTGTGTTGTGTTCCTAGCTCCAATCCTTTCACTCTGCTGTTGTACCAGATTACTAGTAAATGCAGACACTGTCATAGTTATCTCCAGTGATAACCAAGGTTTAAGACTACATGTTCAAAGACACTACCAAAGAAAACCAAGCCTGAGGAGTATATTTGTTACTTCAACCTACCTCCCAAGGAAATATTGGTTGATGGCTTCCTTTAGTGCTACATCAAACATGGACCCAAAAGTTATTTGGATATCAAATTACCTCCTGGAACAGAATTTATCTGGGAGATTAAAAGTATCAAAAACCAAATAACTGATTTTCTGACAGCAAGGAAGAGATATTATTTCAGAACTGATTAATCTTCCAAAGTCACATCAGACATAAGACAGTATAAATCCTGCCAGAGATCTTTCACAGAAAAATCTTCCCTGATTATTTCCAAACTAAAAAAAAAAGTTTAGAAAAGATTCTGAGTGATATTGCAGTGACCATGGTGAAAATGACCTTTTCCAAGACACATCAAGGAAAATGCATGACTATCAGTAGGAAAATCTGTTGTCTGTCAGCCCACAGATACCTTTAGTATAGGTCCATAACCTCTTTCATGCCTCTGTTGCATTACATGCAATGCTAGCATAAACAACTATCTGCTAGGTGGGAATCCTAGCCTACTGTTAAAGTGTGTTCCAAAATTCTTGGGTAGATTACATGAAATGTCTTAGCACATGGGAAATTACTTAAAGTAGAAAATTCATTGATAACTTTAAATTATGATCTCTCGTTGATATTCTTACTGAAAGAAGTGGAATTAAACAAAAAATACTCATTAATTTAAGACAGTCAAGATTCTTTGAGGGAAAAGAAAAAAAGATAGCTTAGCAGTTCCATTCATCTTCTTTCCCCATTTTCTCTATTATAAAGTTTATTGTATCTGTTGTAAAAGCACACAGAACAAATATATTTAGTGTCCACATTGAGTGAAAGGGTTATTTGTGCATGATCTAAGAAGATGGTTTATTTCATTTGTGAAAACTCCTTTTCACTCTTAGATGGAAATAGTGTAAAGAGAGGAAAAGGTGTCAGTTTTGCTTTTTAATACAAAAAAAAGTCTTCGCTCTTGGCAGTGACCTCAGCTTCCAAAAGGAGATGTTAGCCTTGCATCACTTCACAGCACAGGTTAATGCCGTTTCTGATCAGCCTAACTTTAGCAGAAGCTCATTTTAGTTCTCTCAGCCAGAAGAGAGTCAAAGGGACATGACACATATGAATGGTACGAAAAATGGAGAGATTACCTTAAAGAAAAAAGCATTTGATGTTTATGAAGGCTCAGGTCAGAATGTATATAGATTGAATATTAATGCAACACAGCATATCGTATGCCACCTCCAGTTCTTGTTGAAACTGATGCAGCTTGAGAGCTTAATACTGTAGTACAGAAACACCATCATGGATCCATCAGTGATTAATAATCACAGCTTGCTTTAATACAGCACAGCAATAAGCAACATCATACACTGAAGTTGCTTCAACAGAGCATTTCAAGATTTTCTGTCTAGGCAAAAGAAACAATTGATGTGGCAGTAGATTTTGCAAAATTTGAGTAATATTTTTCTTCATGAAAGCTATATTGTTAAGAAGTATTTCATTTTATACTTTAAGCACATTGAATTCTATACTCTTTCTGATCTTTTGAGTTCAAGAGCTACATGCACAGGATATTTAATTATACAAACTCTTCAACATTTATACAGCTACAAGCTTATAACCATTGCTACAAGAAAAACTCAAGACAATTTTAAATTTGGTATTTTGAAATATACACCTATTTTATATTAAAAGTATATTTGAATGTGGAATTCTAAATGAAATACTGCAGTACAACACCGTGGTGAAATAATTTTTTTCCAAAATTTTGTAATTTAATGAAAAAGAAATACACAATCACCTCTTATCATTCTGAATTAGAGTAAAATAAACATTCCCTTCGATGAACAGTGATGCAATGGGCAATGTCACTGCCAAAAAAAACCCAAGAGTGCACAAACACATCTATCCTGCAGGAATTTGTAGTAAGTATCTGTGCATAGACATGCACTATCACTGCAAGAATTTATATGATATGCATAATTACCCCTTCGTTATCATTACATGTTCTATACTAGTTTATCAGGCATTAGGTGAAGGTATAGTACTTTTCTACCTACCTCTATTGTAGAAACTCTCTTGGTCAAACTATGTAGGTATCAAAGTTCATAGAATCAGCAGAGCAAGAGAGATACTGGTAAGTTTTTGGAGGAGAAAGTAGAAGAGTAAAGTGAGCAGAATTGATTCAAACCTTCACTAGATACCTTACTCCATCAGGCCTTGCAACTTAATATACACATTTTTATTTCTAATAAAGAAAAACATAAGAATACATTTCTATTTTAGCTGGTTTGTATTCTAATCTTCCTGTTTTGAACATAACCAGTATTTTACCGCCACATTTAAAAAGATACTTTTACTCTTTTCTTTAATGCATTTTCATTAAATATCTACATCATTATAGAATAAAGAGTAAACTAGAGATAGAAACTCTAACTATCAAGCAAGAGTCTATTTCATTGCATTAAAGACTGGTGGTAGCACAGATAACTTACTGTCTCTCTTAATGCACTTAACTAAAGAACAGAAGCTGTTTCAGCTCTTGTTAATTCCTGTTTTAATCCCCTTTCTTCCTTACACAAATTTGAAAAAAAACTTTACATGTAGTCTTTCTGTATCTATTAGTATTGTCTTTATATGAGAAGTCTTTCTTTTGCAAGAACTCTACCATTTATTTCTACAGATAATTACAGACTCATTTCTGCCATTGCCCTCTCCTCTGCTTTCACTGCTTACCCTGAAAACAGCCCTTCAGGGAATTTCATTAGCATTAATAAACACATGGCAAAGCTTAAGAGTTTTCAATAACCCAAGCAGGACTAGCACATTACACTCCATAGGAGGTCAGAGGGGGTGATTTCTTTAGCAGAATTTCCCATTAATAAAATAAATTCACTGGAAAAACCTGCTGCTGAAAATCTATTCTATGTATGTTGCACAGGCAACAATCACTAGGTAAAGAAAATGTGTAGGTGTAATATTCTGCTTTTTCTCAGTAAATCCCTGATTTCAGAAGTGCTGAACGTGAACAATTCCTGTTAGTTTTCAGCAGGAGCTGTCAATACCAGCAGTGAAAATACTAAACCTGAGCTGGTATGCTCTTAGTGGTAAGTGTGACCCGGGAACAAGTTCTCCCAAGTAGAGCTGGACAAATATCAGTGGATAGTAAAGTTCCTGGAAGTATTATTACAATTGTTCCGAAATTATTCATGGAATTGAGATGAATTTAGTTCTGGCTAAAAGACACCTCTCAAAAATAAGACTCACAACAGCAAAATCTAACCATTGAGAAGGCACTTAAAGCACCTAGAGATAATTTTTAAGGTATTATTTCATCTACTTCAGGCTTGAACAATATTTTGAAAGAGAAATGCCTTAACCACAAGATTACATAATGCTTTCACTGTTTCTTACTGTACAAAGGAAGTCATATATGAATAAAATGTTCGGTGATGCTAGAAACAAACAGCTGCACTAGGTCAGTATGTTCTATCAGGTAAGAGAGACGATCTCAACCACCTTTTTGAGTAATGAGTACAAAGTAGTACACTTTCTCCAAAACCATTTTCTAAGAGTTGTTGCACCATAATATGCTTCAAAGGTAGGATGCATGTTCAAATACCTCTATACAGTGGAAACTGCAAATAATTTTATTAGTTTTATTATGGATCTTGTAGACCACAAAGGGCATGGCCAGCCGATTTAAAGATGTTTAGTGATCTCAGCAAATACCAACTCTGCATTTTGTGTATCTGAAATAGCAGATCTATATTCTCCCCAGACAGTCATTACAAATAAAGGGCTACCTGAAAAATTTAGGTTTTGAGACAGACTGTAGAAGCCTGACAACAATGAGAAATCACATAAAATATTTTAATTTGGGCTTATGTCAGATTCTGAGCTAAAGCCAAACTGAGATCCAGTGGCTACTACATCACATAACACAAATTACAATGAAGGCTGGCATGGAAATAATGGACGTTCACAGCATTTTGTGTTTAACCTCGTGTAAAGTCAGCTCTTCAAAAGCCAGGGGAGAACTCAGGTTTGTGCAACTTTGAAAGAAGGTCTACATTTTGTTTGGAGGGCTGTCAGTGGCTTTGTTAGGGACCATTTTCTGCATTTGTTATTTCCTGTCACCGAGTTCAAAAGGGTTTGTCCTGGCATGGAAAGCTGGCAGAGCAGAAGCAAAGGAAGTGCACTGTTTGGCACTTTGACTACTGCTTGTGAATAGAATCCCTATAATAAATGGGTGATAATGACTATACATATGACAAGAAATTGAGACAAACAGAGATAATTCAATAGTGTTTACAGAGGTGAATATTGCATAAGATTTTTTTTCTTTTCACAATACCACCCTTCTTATAAATGTTCTCAAACAACCTACTGCTGTCCTATAAAAAACAGGGTTAGAAGCTTTTCCAGCTCTCTAATGTAGCTTGATGAATCTCAAAAATTATTTCTGTTGGCATGTCCTGTATTCTGATAGAAAATGAAAAGCAACCCTCTGTTAAATTCACATTTCCCTCACCTAAGGTTTTTGTTGGTTACTGATACACTTATGCGCACAGGGAGCTAGAGGTGAGTAGTGCTGGACAAAATCCTGTGGTTTTTTTCTTAATCTTCCTATTTTGGTCACTTAATATAGATATTTGAACACAACACTTATAAAGCAGATTCCCCATATTCTTTAAAAGGTGAAATCCTTAGACAACCATAGATGTTACTGTTATGATAATGGGGTCTCCTTGACTTGGAGGAGGACAAGAAACTTAACTGGAGTCACCTGCATCATAATGCAGAGCATTAATCAAAATAAGCACAACGTGAATTGCTTCATTCTCAGTCAGAACATTCTTGAGAATCATCTCTTTAGTGGTATTTGTAAATATGTTGTAAAGCTTAGTGGTCCTGGCTCTTTTTAGAGCTTGTCACTGTGCTGTTTCCATCAAATAATAAAGTAGAATAATATATCTATAATCTTTAATTTATCTCACATAACATAAAAAGCACATTAGCGGTGCATATTCTCTCACCCTTCCCTCTGGCATCTTTGTTGGTAAACTGTAACTGCTCCCACCTGGCTCAATGTTAGAAGCTGTAACTGGAAACAATTTTGGTTTTTTTTCAGTTCACTAGTTCAAATGACAATCAAGTACACAAATGGGCATAAATCTTGGCAATCCAAGAAGGAGGACAGGTTTACTACTAAAAGATAGTACATCTCAGCTTCCACAGTCTAACCTGGCCTTCAGGGGACCTCAGAAAAGGGCAGTGAGCACCAGAACCACAGGATCTGGTCACAAGAAGGAAGTTCACTCAAAAGTACTAAGCACAAACACCCTGCCCTGCAGAAGCTCTTCAGTGTATATAAACTGTAGCAGTACAACCTTTTTCAAGATTGTGTTCTGCTTTGGAGTTGACTCGGAACCCTATACATACTTTGGCATCCAGTGCAAATCAAGCAACAAATAAAATATGCTGCCATCATTTATTCCTACCTGCAAATTTTAAATGCTGATGACTTTGTCTGGAAGTTTGCTTTGGTTTTCACTGGTTGATGGTTCTATTGAAACTGGTTCGCTTTCATGGTTTCACTACTCTGATTTTTTGGAAGATCTAAAGTCTTCCAAAACTCAGGAACTATGCATTATTCTTTGTACTCTTAAAGGATATAATTGAATCATTTTTATAGAGTAATTATACATACATAGAACAAAAGCACAGACACTAGGCTGAAAGGTAAAAGGCTTTAACTATCACAGAGGAACAGCAAAACATCAAAAGTATGAGCCAAACACGATTCCACTTGCAGAGAAAAGTGCACTAAAATAATTGAAGTGGGAAATAAATATTTTAAGAAGTGATAAGGAATCAGAACTGTTATTCAGTTGAACATTATTCATTGTTTCTCATGAGTTGTGGAACACTCTTTAATTTATCATCTTAGCTCGGGTGTATGACACGACTTAAAAATTTAAAGGAAATGTACTTAGAGCGATGTCATTTTATTACTGTTATAAATAGAACATAATTTGGAAGTTTCTGCATTTATACATATTTCATGGGGTTTGATGGTATGTTAGAATGAAAACAGAATAAAGCCTTAGGGTCACAGCCAACCTCAAAGGCATATCTTCGCATTAGCAAAGAATATTCATCCCAGGAGGATACTCCTTCAGACATCCAGATTGAGAAATCTACTATAAGCTTGGCTTTCTGAAAGATGCGGCTGACAGAGGCAATAGCTGAATTTCAATCTTCTGATTGTTTCCAATTTTAGTCACAAACTGCTTCAGTTCACGTCATTCATTTCTGAGGCTAAAGTCCACCCTTTCTCCCTTCTTGGTAGCTAATAGTGCATATGCAGTTTGCATCCTCATTGTCATACATGCAATAGCCTTTAAAAAAAAATCAAAGCCCATAAAATACCATATTTGCAAAACAGCACCCTCACTGCCCCTTGAGTAAGTATAGCCTGTATTTAGCTCAAGGGTGCTGAGTGAGAAGTCTTTTATGGGTGAATTATTCTGAACAGACCTTTTGTACTGAAAGAGCTGCAATAGTTTTTTGGAGCTCCACCTTCTAATTGTCTTTGCCACAAACTACTCATTTAAGATGGATGCTGTTGTGCTCCTTACAGCCCCACATTAGAGAAGTTTATTTTTCCCATTTTTTTCTTAAGTAGCTCAAAATATTTTAAACTTACGCAGCACCAGAAGCAGGCATTTTTTCCCTTTAACTTCCTCAGCAGTGAAAACTCATTCTCTTTTCATTTCCCATAACATTCCCATTCATTTCTAGCCTGCTAAAAAACTTTCTTAATAAACATTAGTCATCTCTAATATACTGGAAATCTTACCTATGCTAAATGGCTAGGAAATTGATTTTAAAAGTTATCTTAATAGAGTGTACATGACTGCAATGTCTACTATCCCATGATCCATATTAAAGCCAGAAACCAAGACAAGTCTAGCGGTTTATTACTTTTTGCATAGTACCAGGAAATAATACTCTTGTACACACTAGAATTTCAGAGGAACTGGCTAAAATCTAACAATTTCTGAGCCTGCTCAGTTGTACTGCATGGAGCAGCATATGCTACTTCACAGCTACTGGTAGCTTCCACAGCAAATGAGCAGAACCTTCAGCTGTAGTTACACACCAGTAAGTTTCTATTCTCTGTTATTCTGCAATGTTTCTATCTGGAACAAGAGCTAGTACCAGATAGTATATTAACGGCAAGCAAAAGCAATGCACTGCAGCCATCTTACTTCCATAGCACATGGCACTGTACCACTATATATCATAATAATTTATGAGTAAACATTAAGCTTAATGCTAGGAATTACACCTTCGCTAATTATTTAGTGTTTATGCAACTGAAAGGGAGCTCCTGATATGCAACATTTTATTCAGATTTATCTGCTCAAACAAAGCTCTTTTAGCAGGAAAAGCTCCCCTTATACTGCCACGGTTTTGTGATTTTTTGTTGTCGGTATTCCACATGATAACATCAAGTAAAGCACTGGCACTTAAAGAGTTAATGTCCTGGTTTCTGTGGACTGCCTTTTGGGTGCTTGGATCTCCAAGGGGGAGGGGAGGAGCTGCACTCCCCCGGGGTCTTTGCATCTGGAGGGGGGTGGTGAAGGCACCTGGCGGACCAGGAGCCTCTTTTTTCCGACACAGAGGAGAAGCAAGTGGTTCCCCTGCAGCTTACGGAGTAAGAATCTCAGCTTTGAGCTCTCTGTTTTGATTTGCTGGCCTCAATTTCAACAAAATACTTAGTAAATTAATGTTCCTCCACACATTGGTGCCGCTGTTTTGTTTTAGATCCGTTTACGAGTTCCCTACCTCTCCCCTTTTCCCTTTGTTTTCCCCAGGGGGTGGGTCCACGGATCCCATGCCTCATTAGCCACCAGACCAGCCCGGGCCAGCCCCTAAGCTGCTGACACTTTTTTTTTCCTCCTTTCTCTCTTTTCCAGGTCTGTGGGCCTGCTGTCCCCCTGTCAGGGACAGAGATTCATAGATAGCACTGTGACATATACTCTCAGTTCTGCAGACTAAATGCATTAGGAAACTACACAGTAGGTTCACTACTAAGTATTTTTTTTTTTAATGTTATAGCGAAAATAAAACTGGTTAACAAAGTCTAGAAATAGTTAATAATGATTAAAACTGGTTCTATGATCCCACCAAGTTTCACTGATGCAATATGATAGCTAATGAAAATTTCATTAGGATTACAACTAAAAGAGGCAAGCAAACAAAAAGTTTTATCCTAGGACATACCAATGAAAGAGTGAAGAGGTGGGGCTGGGATGTTCTCTCTGATCTAGTGCATCAACAGGATACAGCAAATATTTTTTAGTATACTTATTTTACTCTCGCAGGTCAAATATTCTAATGAAAGTGAAAAAGACAAAGTCAGCCTGTATTATGATTCTCAAGGTGTTCTTCAGATGCACTTAACTTTGCCCTCTTCAAATACACTTGACTTTCCACTTCCTCCTGATATGCTCAGTCAGGAAAAAAATAAATTCAGAGGTATGTTTCACTTTTTGGTGTAAGACAAAGTACTTTATTTATACATTGGCTTTTTAATCTGTATCACAGCAAGTGTATCAAATGCTAAACCGTGCCCATCTTCAAACATAATAATCTTTATCTACTCATGCTATAAGTATACACTAATTCACAGCACATCATCATGAACAATTTACCATATATTCTTGGTTACTCACTCTTGCACAAACAAGTCCATAAGGACTTATTGAGCTAAATGAGTTTCATGTACACAAAGAGTTGAAAGCTTTAAGTTTGAAAAGACCTTTCATGGTATATATTGCCTGTGAATCTACAGTTAAGGCAAGAAACAGGGAAAAAAAAATACAATTATTTGGTTTTCCCTTAAAACTTTAAGAGAACTTCTGCTAGATGGGATTAAAGGTTATGACTTAAAGGAAATGCAGCGTTCAATGGATCAGTGATCACTACTAACTAGGAAGTACAGATGAAAGCAGATGGAACTCGCTGCTGAATTTCTCATCATCTAGTGCACTGATACTGAGAGCTCTCCTCCCCCTCACCGCAAGAAAGACATTGAGGCCCTGGAGCGTGTTCAGACGAGGGCAATGAAGCTGGTGAGGGGTCTAGAGCACAGGCCTTATGGGGAGCAGCTGAGGGAGCTGGGATTGTTCAGTCTGGAGAAGAGGAGGCCGTGGGGAGACCTTATTGCTCTCTATAACTACCTGAAGGGAGGTTGTAGTGAGCTGGGGGTCGGCCTCTTCTCTCTTGTAACTAGTGACAGGATGAGGGGGAATGGCCTCAAGTTGCACCAGGGGAGATTCAGGTTGGATTTTAGGAAATACTACTTTTCTGCACGAGTGGTCAGGCGCTGGAATGGGCTGCCCAGGGAGGTGGTTGAGTCACCGTCCCTGGAGGTGTTCAAGAAACATTTAGATGTTGTGCTGAGACATGGTTTAGTGGGGTTATACTGGTGGTTGTGCGATGGTTGGATTGCATGATCTTGTAGGCCTTTTCCAGCCTTGCTAATTCTTTAACTCTATGATTCAACTCAAATCCAGACCACCAGTGTTTCAGGTTGAAGTTGCCTGATAGCAACATGATAACTGCTGGTAGCAGAAAAACAGCTTTTTTTAAAGTATTTATAGACTTCAGAGAGTGCTATCTGGACTGCCACCCCTGCCCACATCACTGATTCATGAGTTCTCTAGTAAGACAGCAAGAGAATTACTTTGCCACAGAGAAGCGCTAACATTCTGGGGGAGAAGAGGGTCACCATGTCACTTGACAAATATCATACAACATAAAACTCAAATACTGTAACACTGTAAAAACTCACCAGGTATCTCAGAAAATGAGTATCTTGCTGCTGGGATTCTGCCAAGCAGCAATTTTTTTTTTTTTAAACTTCAGTTATCTAAACTCACTTCACCTGTCTTTCAGCATTACATTGCCTGTAGCTTCTCCCTCTTTCTCTAAAGGAGGTTGAATGAAGTGCCAATCTCTCTAAGAACTGTCATCTCTAACTATACACAGGACCTTAAAAAAAAACAAACACCTATTTGTCCCTTTGTTCCACAAACCGAGTTCTAGTAGGGTTTTCTAGGAAAACAAAAACAAAAAAAACAACACAAAGAGGTTTATACATGTACATTAGCCTGTTTTCAAAATAATTACACTGACCTTAAGTTTTCCAGCAATAAGTTACTGGGTTAAGGACATCCATTTTCAAGTCATGACCATATCTACAGAAAGAGAAGGCAACTACTGAAAACAGTAAGGTGGTTTCTCACATGTAAAGCAAACAGAAGTCTGGCTTAGAACTGAAAGAAATCTTTTGAAGGAATACTCATAATATACTCATAGGCATACTTCATCCTGGAAACTTTGTTTCACTGAAGTGAAAAGTGATCATCACTTCTTCATACAAGGCAAGAAATTATATATACATTTACATTACAGAACTCTCTTGCTGGGAAATGGCTTCCAATGCTATTTGCACTGATTTAGCTCTGATCTACTGATCACTAATATTTAGGTGTTTTGTCAAGTTACCACATATTTTGTGGCTTGTTTTTCCCATGTTTGGATTCCTGTGCAGTCAGTAACTGGTTATTCAAAATGATTGTTGCAGTATTTTCATTCCCATTTAACAGGTAAATAAACAGGTATGTAGTGCAAGGGGCATGTCCAAGGCCACAGATGGTTTCAGCAGGAATATTCATATTAGTGGTTTTAACATATAAGCCATTTTAAAAGGTTTAAAAGTGAGAACGCTTAAACATGTGGCATTTAAGAAACAAGAAATTTTTATCTCCTTAAAGTTGTGTATAAATTGCTTTATCGATTAAAAGGTGTTTAAGTCCTAAAGACTCTTTAAAACATTAAGTTCTTTAAATGTCTTATGAACATAGATACGGTGGGTTAGCCTGAAAGTATAGAAATGAGACTTTGAATTGGTAATGGAGCTTGGTTTTGGTAAGAGAGGAAGAAGAGCTGAAAGTGGTCAAACATTATCCTTACAAAGACAAAAACCTGGCAATGGTTTTGTTATGTGGGAACTGATGGTCCCCATGGAGATACCCATTAGACTGGTGGAGAGATCATCAGCAGTGGAAGCAAAACAGAGAGGAAAACAGTTGAGCTCAGAGATAGAAATTGCTCAGTGACAACAGTGAACTTGCCCAAGGCCAGTTCCATTTGGGAGAGGGATTTTGCTGAGCGGAATTTCTCCACAAGTAGGGTTTTGGACCTGCACCAGACTGGGGTTCAAGGCACAATGTCTGAATTAATTCTGAGTTCCTCCATACAGCTATACCTTTAGCCAATTAACCCAGCTCATGCTGCTATTACCACAGCCAGACTGGTAGCTGGGGAATGACCCTCAGAGCTTCCTTAGCAGTTCAGAGGATTTCAGACCACTGAGGTCAGTTGACACACGTCTCCCACGAAAAAATCAAAGCAGAAGCTTGCATACTATCCTTCATTTGAAAACAGCCAAGCAAAAGCATATACTGAGAAAGTTCCCTCTTTTCTCCATTACAGGAAAACCCTCACCTGCAAAAACTTAACTATTTGGAAAGCAATATCTTGTTCTGAACTTGCCTAGTTAGATTGTCCTCTTAATAACAGTGCACTGGCAGATGCAGCTCTTTGTCTCTACCTGCTTAATAACTTCTTTATTTAGAACAGTCTTAATTTTTTTTTTATTTAAACACACATAAAACTCCTAGATTTTTTTCTGTACTATTTAAGATGAAACATTTGGAGGATGTATTTCAAAACTCTAATTGCACTACTGCAACATATTACAGATCATTATATTTGTCTGCATCACTATTTTTAGCTGCCTTTTAAGGTTTTTTCATTTTCTTTTTTAAACTTCCCATGAAATAAAATTTAGGGAGACCTCCAAACTTTTGATCTTTTATTTGTTCCCCTGTATTTAATTCAAGATAGATAATGCACTTACAGAAATTATTTTTAGTACTTTATTTTTTTCAGTAGATCCAAGGTAATTACTTAATCTGAGTGTCTACCCATACTTCTACCTGAGATTGCTTAAGAAACATAGCAAGGAATACTGATTTATAACTAACGAGAAATAAGTAGTCTAATCTTCTTTAAAGATCTTGACGACAGCAACTAAACAGCTGATTCCATTCAAATTTTTAAAATAAATATAGTACATGGGTAAGAAGGAAGAGAGTACCAACTGAAATATGTAAGAGATTCCTTATACTTGTTTTTTTAAAAAATAAAAAAACATTTCTTATAAAAACATAAAAACATGCACAGAGAAATCCAAGTTTTCAAAGATATGAACTACTTAAACAATTTTGTTGCTAGCAACATAAAGAATTTATTTTATGAGGAAAATGACATAACTTGTATGTATATCATACACTGACAAATGAGAAATATACACATAGGTAGCTTCAAGTAACCTATTGTGTTGTTTTTTTTTTTCAGAAAATTTTAGAAGTAGTTATTTTGCTAAATTTGCATTTTTTGGTTTGCTAAGCCAATGATATTTTAAAAGTATTTCCAATTAATTCTTTTTGTTATTACCTCTTTGCAAGCAGCCTATTTTAAGGAAAAAAAAAAAAATAAGCCTTTCCAGTTGCTGGAAGAGTACCTTCGGTATAAATTGTCATACAGTGTTTACAAAGGTGGTGTCGAACTCTGCTGGGTGTGAAGAATTAGAGAGGCTATCACAGCTTCAAAATGCCAGCATCTGATAAAAATACTTTTTCCTACCCAACTGATCCCATAAGCACTGCAGAAATAGGTTTGTGTGCATGCATGGCTGTCCCAAAACAATTAGTATTTACAATATCATCAAAGAAAGAACTTATTTTCTTGTGTTGTTCCCCCCCACGATGCATAAGAATTGTTATCCCCTTAGCAATGTAAAGTCACTTCTACTAGTGCTATTAATCATACAAAATGATTTTGTAGGTTTGTTTGCAGCTAGGATAGACCTTACACATTTACTAGAATTGGCTTAAGGTAAACAGTGCCTTCAGCATCTTAAAAAGGTCTTCAGTTGCTTGAATAAACATCAAGAAGTCAGCATGGTCCAGAGAACAGCATAAAGGATTGAATGACAAGAAACTTACTTACTGGATTTGTTGCCGATTCACTTTCAGGGAATTTTAACATCTGTGCATATAAATAAGGTTCAGGGAGGAATAATTATATGAACATAATACATGCTATCTAACCAGCATTGTTGTTTGTATATGTGAGATGCATAACAAGAACAGGATTTTTGGATATCCCATTTCATACTGTTGTTTTTATATCTTTCTATATTCCCATTTTAAAATAAATCTTTTAGTCATTTTTGTGCCTTGTGTTCTGAACTCTTTCCAACTTGCTCCATTTTTTAGAGCATATGAAGTGAGACTAGAGGGTCCAGGGAGGTGATTCTGCCCCTCTACTCTGTTCCCATGAGACCCCCACCTGGAGTACAGCATCTAGTTCTAGAGCCCCTAACACAAGAAGGCCGTGGAGTTGTTGGAGCAGGTCCAGAGGTGGTCCACAAAGATGATCAGAGGGCTGGAGCACCTCTCCTATGAAGACAGGCTGAGAGAGCTTGGGCTCTTCAGCCTGGAGAAGAGAAAGCTCTGAGGAGACCTTATAGCAGCCTTCTGGTACCTGAGGGGTGCCTACAGAAAAGCTGAGGAGGGACTTCTCAGAAGGGCAGGTAGTGGCAGGACAAGACAAAATAGTTTTAAATCTAGATTTAGACTAGATATTAGGAAGAAATTCTTTACTGTGAGGGTGGTGAGACACTGGAAGTGGCTGCCCAGCAAGGTTGTGGATGCCCCCTCCCTGGAAGCATTCAAGGCCAGACTGGATGGGGGCTTTGAGCAACCTGGTCTACAGGGAGGTGTCCCTGCCTATAGCAGGGGGGCTGGAACTAGATGATCTTAAAAGTCCAACCCACATCATTCTATAATTCTGTGTGTGTGCTTTGAATGCTGGCAAGAGTCATGACTATGACTGCCTTTTAAAAAAAAAGAAAAAACACTATTAGAGCCAATCTCTTCGTCAAGAATCTTGGTTGTTTGACAATAACAGCAGCCTCTTCATCAAGCTATTCAAGATCTAGATTACGATGCTCACTTCTCAGGACACAGCATTTTGGCTGGTCTTTGAGGAGTCGCTGAGAGCATACTCTCTCTAGACAAAAATAGAACAATGCATAGGTCACATCTCTACTTGTTACAGGACAAAAGAGAAGAGCTTTTGTCTGAAGCCCACAGGAAACTAATAAGTTTTCTAAAGGGACTACTGTCAAATCAGACTATGTTTCCCAAACCAGCACTGAAAAGTTCTTAATGTCCTCTTGACAGAATAGTTTCTGTCACTGTGCCTCCTGAAACATTTAATGTACTATCTACTAAATACTCACAAACCTGCTAACTCTGACAAGTTTGATTGTGATAATATAGTTATGATAGTTTGTAGGGAGGAACCACTTTCGATAGAGAAAGAACTGGGAAGCTAGAGGAAAAGGAAGTATCAGAAACAAAGACTTCAGAGATTAAATTAAGGATTCAACTTCCTGTATCCATTTATTAACAAAATCAAGCTTAGGCTGTATAAAAATTCTGGCACCTGCACAATGTGTTGCTCATGTGGTCAGATTGGGAAAACCATATTTTTGTTCTCAGTTTTTATGTGATTTTTCTGCATTGCACAGCCTCTATTTTTCTTTTGATTAGTCTGCAATTTTTACTCTGACATATTATTTACCTTCCTACTCTGCTCTGTATCCATCCTTGTCTCATTCCCACAATAAGAAGAAAATAAATATTGGAATCAGAATGAATTCCCAATGATTTTTCCCACATGCCTTATTCCCTCAAATGCTTGACATAAGAATTGAGAGTACCAACAGCAAGTGACAGTCTCAGCATAGAAAATGTTTCAATTTAAAGCTCCTATAATAGTGATACAGGAAGAGTTGTTGAATTTTCTGAAAAGTGACTACTCCAATTAGGGCTAACAAAACAGCGAGACATCCTTGCAGCAGTTCAGAAATGCTCTTCTGCCAATTTTCGCAGTATGTGTTCAGAGTCAGTGAATAATTACATTTATCTTCTGAAGCAGGGGAGGTCAACCAACCTGGTATCTTTCTAGTAAAAGATTTATAGTGCTACAAGCAAACTTTTCAGAACTATTGGTCTCTAGTCACATAGCTTACAAATATTTAGCTAAAGCAAATCCCCATTGCAGTTTGCTGTGTGGTATTCAGATTACTTCCAACTAGTTTCTATCAGGTAGTTAAAAAAAAAAAAACGCAAAGAATGAGATTATTACTTGCTTGCTGCCATTTGAATAACTGTTCTGCTCATGAAAAAACAAAATTGCTTTACAGGTTCTCAGCAATACTAAGGTAGTCACAAGAAGGCCAATAGTCATATACAGAGAGAAGAGTTGAACCCACCCAACTGGTGAAGGTGCTCTCTGGCTATGCAGCACTTCAAGAAAAAAAAAAAAAAAAAAAAGAAAAAACACACCACAAGATCCAAGACATATTCTCCCTTTGGTGGACCCTGGGTCCAACCCTTCTGGATATCTGGGAAGCATGAATACAAACAATTTGCCTGTGGTCCCTAGGCCAACCACACGCTCTCACCGCATGCTCAATCACCAGGTCAAGCTGTGACCTAAAAGTTCCCCTCCAGTAATATCTTCCAGAAGTCAAGGAAATTGATTGCAACACTACTGGTGTCTGAGAGATAAGGAAGTACTTCTGTTGGGGTTATGTGAAAACTGTGATCAAAAATTACGTGCAACAATAAAAACAGAAATTTTCTCTGCTAGCTATAGAAGATCACTGTACTGAGCCTATTTAGTAATCAATCACAGACATCAGTAGAAAAATAGCCCACAACCCATCACCTTCCAGCCATGGTTTTCACATCCAGAATAAATTCAAGCAAGTTATCTGCAAACACCAAGATTACTGTGCTTTCAGTCATCGTTCATTTTATAAATTTCAAAAAAGATTAGATCAGTCTACACAGAAGTTTTTTATTACTTAGAAGGGATGTACTGGTAGGCAGTAGATATTGAGAGACCTTGTAATCCAGCAAAAAGGAAAAAAAAACCCAAAAACATTTGATTGTTAATTTCAAACCAGACTCCTCATTTCTTGAATGAAGTTAATAAATGCCACTGGCATTATAAAAGACAACTGATCACTGCACATCAGACATCCAAATTTATTTTAACAACTGTTAATATTAGTGAATACTTCTAATATACTGAACATCTTATTTGAAGTCAAGCTTTAAAGCAGTCTATTCCATATCTGGAAGAGTTCAGAAATATTCTTCTGTTTGTATTTGCACATATGTAACACAATGGAAAGTGTAAGAAGACAGCAGAGCAGCAAGATCCCAGGCTGCAGCAGGCAA
This sequence comes from Numida meleagris, assembly GCF_002078875.1. Classification (NCBI taxonomy): domain Eukaryota; kingdom Metazoa; phylum Chordata; class Aves; order Galliformes; family Numididae; genus Numida; species Numida meleagris. The sequence continues at coordinate 20,181,119 of NC_034414.1, forward strand.
GGATCCACTCAGAAGCAACAGCAGTAGGCACAGAAATTAGGCAAAGAAACAACTTACCTTCATAACACCTCAGATAAGCAGAGACCTCTAAAGAGATACCCTTGCCTCCACTGCCAGCCTTTAAATGAGGTCTGGGAAGGGGTGCATCCTGGCTCCACTCCTTCTGGTCTCTCAGGTGCATTGCATGAACCTGAGCTCCCTTGGGTTAAGCCCTGCCTTTCCACCAGGTGCTCAATCACTGGTTCAAGCCGTGACTTAGCATTTCCACTACCACATACCTCAAGAGTTTACAGTTTTACCTGAGAGGCATGTAGTCCTTTGTGCACATTTACTACAGCAGCAGTGTTTTCATTGCATCTGGTTCTAATATTGAGCATTAAAATACAAACTAAACAACTTTACTTGTTTCCAATTTAATTTTCTGAAGTTCTGAATTTGATTTCTCAATGTACTTCCTTGTACATTCCCACACATGAAACTTTCGCTATTCTTTGTTCATCCTATGACATCTGCGTGGCCCTTCTGGCTCAACACAGAATATTCCTTACTCAAATCACTTTTCCTTTTTTGGAATCAAATTTTCTTTTGCATCTTTTGTACTAACCTAAAATTGTACATAGTAACTGGACTATTAATGATTCTTTAAAGTTCTCAGGTTAGAGACAATTTATGTATTACTAAGCATTCCTGGCAGGAGTCTCTGCAGCTGCAGCCCAGTACAAATTCATAGGAATTTTTTTTTGCATTTCTAGGATGGAATAAAGCCTCATTTGTTTTCCTATAATGCAGAAATGCTTCGACAGTATTAAAATGAGAGGGAATTATGCAAAGACAGTGAGAATCTAAACTTCACTATGCTTGTATTCAATCTCATTATCGACCCACTAAACGAATCTGATAATATCTGCCTCATGTAAAAATATTTTACTGCATATGAAAATATTTTTTTGACGCTGTGGAGTTTTGCTAGGCTTAATTAATGTACTGTGAATTTCCAAGATAACAAGTGCCACACAAAAGTGAAAAATTATTTGCTAGATACTCACAGCAAGAACATTGTTATTATTATTATTATTAAAGATTTTATGAAACTGGGTTCTTCAGTATTTAAAATACACTGTGCTAAGCTGTGAGTATTCAAACTGATTTTTTTCTTAAAATATTTGCATAGCAGACAGTACTGAAAAGTACCATAGAGGTACATGGAACTAATCAAGAACAGCTGTAAAGATGAAAAATCTAATAGTTATAAGCATCAAAAAAATGATTACACCTTTTCCTTTTGGCTCACAGCAGCACTTTCTACTTAGACTTCTATCTCATTTCCTCTCTGATATGAATTCAAACGTAAGAATCAAATTCCCCTAAACTCCCTGAAAAATCTGTACAGATGTATTTGACATAAAAATGACCTACAGGTTCTTCAGAGCTGTATAATAATATCACAAAATGTAAAATGCAAAAATTAAGAGCCATAGTGAGGAGTCTAATAATATCACAGAGGAATTCTCTATATGAAGTGGAAACGTAAAAAAAATATATATATATTTGCTGAACTCTTTTATTTATCCTTTATTGCCTTTTCCACCTGAAAACTAATATACTGTTTGGCTGCAAGTCTTAACATTTTTCTTTGTCTCTTTTGGCACCATGATGTGTTTTCTATGATATGGGAAACATGAAATGCAAGACCCTCTTTCCAGCCCACCAGAATGATTCCTTCCCCTCCTTTCCATATTTGCATGTGTTACACAGCAATATGCAAAGGAAGTGCATGGATTCAGAACACTGATATCTTCTTCTGATTTAGGTTAAGATTTTTCTCACAGTAGATCATAAACTCCATTTTCTACATAAGGATACCCTACTGATGAATTAAGATCCTTCTGATAGAATTCCTCACACTTTGGGAAAGTCCTCTATTACACCACTTAAGAGAAATTTTGTGATATTATTTCACTATTGTTGAAAAGTTCAGATTACTTCCTCAGTGGGCTGTTGTGGTATCTTCAAATTAAAGATTTCCAATCTAAAAGGATAGATGGTAAAGGAGATTTTTAACACTTCAGACAATAGTTTTTATTTGCCTTCCGTGGAGATGAGATGTCTCTGGTTCGCCTAACCATTTCTTTCTCTAATGCTGAAAAATTCTGTAGCTGCTCTCATAAAGGGTAAATTTTGGGAAGCTTACTGCAGTAATTATTTCAGAAGTATCCTATAATAGAGCCACTATTCATTCAGAGCAAGGTGGGATTCACACATGCAAATGAATTTTGCGGCAATTCAGGTAATTAGAAGATGAAGAATAGTGAATAAATATGGGAAGATGTCGTCTGACAAAAGTCTACAATAACTAATTGACTTAATAGTCAAAGGAATGATGATTCAGAGTAAAAAGTATTCTGGAACTCTTTCATATCTGTGTACTGTTTCGATGATTGAATTCTAGCAAATGCTTTGAAATCTGAACTTAATAAACATACTCCAAAAAAAATTTATTACACATTTTTAGCAGTTAAGAAAACAGTTCAGTCATCACCATGTCATTATCTTAAAATAAACAGGAAATTATAACTTTACCTTCAATTTTGTCCGTGATTTTAGGGTTTTTTTTGTCTGAATCTTCCAGCAGTATTGAAATCTACAGAACAGAAAAGTCAGAAAGTTTAGAGTTTCAGAGAGAAACATAAGACTGAAAATTTGCCTGAATTCAGCTTGAAAATATCATAAATACTGACTTTTCTGCATAATTTATAGCTCTGGGATTTATCTATAAACTGTATTTTACAGCTACAGAAGTAAACAAAATGGAAATTCTAACACCCAGAGCTAAGAAGTCTTTACAGGTCTGCGTGAGATGATGTTACAAACTTAAGGCTTTTGTTTTTATTTAATCTTTAATATGAAATTAAGGAAATGAAAAAATAAGCCCAGTAATGAAGGAATGAGAAATAGATTTAAGATCAATACATTGAAAAGAATGTTTGCATTATATCAGCTTGAACTAAGTCTTGCCTACAATTAGTTTTTAAAAAGCATAGTAAATTACAGCTGAGATTATTCCGCTCTAGTTTTGGACTGGCGTCTATTAGCAGTTTAAACAAATCAGAGAACACTCTTTCAAAGAGAAAAATGAAAACAAACCATCCTGCCTCAAAATGTTAACCCTGAGACCTCTCCACAGTTTCAAAATTCTGTAATGAGCCTGTGTATCTCTGCAGTACTTTTCCAATTTGCATAGAAGATGAATTAAGGTTTCAAACTATGACTTGAATATGCATTGTGAAGATAAACTTCTATGGACAAGAGGGCTTTGGTCATTAGAATTCCAGAGAAGAAAAGATGACAATAAGAGAGCAATTTAGAGTATCAATGTAACAGTTGACTGTACAGATCTCTTGAAGTCAGGACTGAACAAGAAAAGAATTTGTTATATACAGTTCATCACATCCTCAAGGAAATAAATGCTGCTTCAGTTTCATAATCATTCCTTTACATGCACTAGATGAATCAGCCAACTGGTAAATGTGAGATGAACATGGGATGAATTGAGTACTACATTGTACGGAAAGGAGTGAAGAACATTAATATAATGTCGTACTGAATATTTTAAATACAAATATAAGAAACATGAAATTATTAGCATTTACTATAGGTAACAGATATTCCCTTCTGCTAATACTCTCTTCATTCCACTTAATAAATATGCAAAAATTATAGTAGAGAAAATGTATGAGTGAGAAGAACTGGATATTTTCATTTTTCTCCACACTGGAATGCTGTCATCCAACGTTTTTCTGTTAACTGAACGTTTTTACATTGATAGAACAAAGATTTTCTACATGAGTTCTCCATGCACAGACTAAGATTCTGATTTATCAAAGCATTTAGGTTAAAGCTTATCTCTAAAACTATGCCATGTATTATGGGACATGACAGGTATTCATAAGACAGTAAAAATGGAAATTATGTGATTTTAAGTATTATAGTAGCCAATTATGAACAGTGCTAAAAGCACTTAGGTGGGCTCACTTATTTCATATCACTCAAGCCATGTTTAACAGAATGTATAAGACTTTACACTCAACATATTTGTGTTTTTCAAGTCTGTTATTAACTATATTCTCTAAATTTTACCTTTTTTTTAAACAACTAGTCCAAAAACACAAGAAACGTTCATTTTTGCAATGGTAGGGTTTTTGTTGTTGTTGTTGTTTTTTGTCCATGGTTTTGGGACACTGTATAGATTTGTAGTCTTTTGATTTTTTGGAGATATTGAAAAAGGATTTTTTAGAACCTATTAACATCTGTCCTTACAAGTGATAACCGTGTCCGAGCATGCTACAACCATGTTTATTTGTAGTCTTACTACAGACAAAATAGGAAATTAAATTATATTTTCTTCAAAAATCAGCTATACGTTAAATCTGCTCTGATATGGGATAGATAAATGTTATATGGCATTTAGAATAGATAAACTCCAAGATTTTAAATAAATTTGTCATCTGTCTATGGAATCTATTCCAGAAGAGTGAGACAACAGATACTTAGTTAGCACTGGTAATCTATATTTTCACCACATCTTTAGCCATTTGAGATAAAATGGCTCAACTGCCTGCTTAAAATTATATTAGTAGAATTAAGGTGACAAGAAGCTACTAAAAAGGCTTGTTAGTTGTCCCTACTTATTCAAACTTATTGTTGAATATATTAAAAGACTTTACTCTGAACTAATGACTGATCAATTAAGTCAAGGAAGAAGCCATAAAAAAACATCAAGCTTGTCTGCAATAAATTAAGTTAAAGGCCTTAAGGCTTGACATCATATGTGTAATAGCCTTGGAATTTGCACCTGTGGTGCAGGTTTTCAAGGATAGAAAGCATTCATATACCTAAGTCACAGAATATAGAATGAAGCAATGCACACAAACAAGCAGATGACTTTCAGTAGCAATCCCCTATGCAGACTAAGGATTTCTCAGGATTGAAGACAACTTGTAGGAATAAATGAAAACAACTGCATCTGTCCACAGCTCTCCTTTGCCTCTGAGGAAGTATCCCATAGTGTTCTGTACTAACTGGAGTCTTTGATCAAGATTGAGCCTTTCGTGGTTCTTTTTACTTACTGCAGAAAAGTGATAAAAATATGTATAGTTAATGTCATGCTGTTGCTCCTGACTGACATTTTGCCAGTCTTCAAACCATTGTGGAAACTTGTAATGTTCCTAAAAGGTAAGTCTGGCATGACCAGTGGGGAGTGTGTTTTTCTGATAAAAGGAAACTGCAGGAGAGGTGTAGTCTCTTAAAGCGCTGCTTCTAATGTACAGATAACCTGATTAAATAAGTTAATCCAAGAGTTTTGGAAGAACAGTTTATCATGATATCCTGAGAAAGGGAATGTGTATGGATGTATAGTGTATGTGCTTTGATATGATCCAAGTGCCATTGGTTAGCTTAAGACAAACTGACATAGTATTAGGGAAAAAAAAAGGCAGGCAATCTGTAGCTTGGTAATAAGTGAATAGGGGGTAATGAACTTGTCTGAGGCTGTGGGTCACATAGCTATTGAAAGAGCTTTTTGCATTTAATTTTTGTTTTATTTCGGTGCTATAAATGCAATCCTTAGCTGAGCTCATATAGTAGCTCCAACATTTGAACTAAAAATTTTGGCTAAGTAACAGAAAGGAAATATTCACATTTAGGTGGACTTATTTTATGGATTTTGCAGACATTTATGTTGGTGAGAAAGTAATTTCTGTCTGGACACAATACATGAGAAACTATGTATTCCTTTCTATGGGACTGAAAGGAGCTCCTGAATAAATTTCTAGGTCATCCTTTTATGGGCTTTGAGACAGACTTAATACAACTAAACCATGTCATGACTGAAGTCTATTTCTCAAATTTGTCTTTTAAAATCTCTTTGAGGTATGGGCTACAGTGTTTTGATAGGTTTCAGCATAAGCATAGCAATGTATAACAGAAATGCTTTTCTCACATCTAATCTAAATGTTACTTTTTATAAATGAAATCAACTTGTATTTTGCTGTACTCTAGTTTGAAAATAGCTGATTAATGTTCTCTTCATAAAAAAAGCTTTTAACATTAAATTCAAGAAACAGACAAAGGCAGTAGGATTTAAAGCATAGAACAGCTCCCATTCAAGAAGAAAGTGAGTTAGTTAAGAGTCACTAATATTTGGGGAAGACGCTCTGACACTGAACAATGCTCTTTATGGAGATCAGAGGAAGACTTGTTCTCTGCTTTCACACTGATGCTGTAGAATAGTCTTTCTCAATCTCATGGGCTGGAGGCAGCTGCTCACTGAAACTCAAGCTTGCTCTCAAATAAATCTATTTTGTGGATTAACAAAGAATAAATATTTTCATTTACTGTCAGGAGAAGTCTGTTTTGATTTGTAATTGAGACATTTTCAGTTGGTCTTTCAAGAAGATAGGACAATCAGTTTTGAAAAGCAATAAGAAATCATAGCTTATTTGACTCGCTCATAAAAGTGGAGATTACAGGTCTGCCTATATCCCTTCAGTTTCAAATGGTTTCTAAACCATCAGTTGAGACCTTATTCTTCACAAATGTATGAAGAGTTGTATTTAAATTTGTTTTAGCTTTCCTAGAATTAGCAATAAGTAAGATCAGTCCATGATCATCAAGTATTCCCTTAGAAGTTAAATCACCTTAAAACACATGAAATATTTTATCTTCAGAAAGAGCTCCAAGAAAGGAAGATGTTTTATATGAAATCAAGAATAGCTCTTTAGGAAATCCTAAAACAATCACATATTTAAAATTTCCTCTATACAGAGAAAAAATGCAGTATAATACAGGACTTCACCTGTTAACAGACATGACTGAGTCTGAAAACAAAATTTTTAGAACTTGAAATTTACTGTTTGTACACAAAATCAGAATTGTGATCTGTATGATCACAGTGTTTTACCACATGATGTATCTACTTTATTTTATTTGAACCAATGAATTATCACAACTCTTGTAGTGAACACAATCTTACTTCATCTAAAAAGCTAATTAGGTGACAATCTCACTCCATCTTAATACTAGGGAAAAAATCATTTTATGGAACTCAACATTTATTAAAATTAGCCGTTCCTTTGACTAAAGAAAAATAACAAATAAATTCCAGAAACTCAGACAGCCTGATTATTTATGTGTTGTTAATATTCTTGCTTCCACTCCCCTCCAACTTCTCCCTCCTCAGAACAAGAACTCAGCAACATCCAGAACTGAACATCTAAGGGTTAATTTCAGAAGAATGCAATAGTTGCTCAAACTTGGTATTTTTCTATCAGCTCCATCTGCAGAGATCTTTCTGGTTTCTCAAAGCAAGCTATGGTGGAAGAACAACCTTCTCAAGTGAACACCTATGTTTGTTACTAGCCTTAGAGATTCTTGCTATCAAGATCTGGTTGAGTCAAGTCACTGTTTTTGCACCTGAATCATAACTAATCTGTGGACACATTTCATAGGCTTATCTCAATAATGGAGTGTTTGAAGCATTCTGAGGGGTTGATCTTCCTTTCTCTGAATTACAGATCATATTCACAGCTTTCAACTCAACGTTCTATTAATCATTTTATGCATAAGCTCCAAGAAAAAGAAATTATTTTGGCAATAGTTTGTCCTTGAGTCAGCATTGCATAGATTTTTTTTTTTTTCATTTGAGTGGATAAAGATTATATTGAAATACACAAACAATGAGATTTCTAGTGTTTTATGCTTTTCACTTAAAGCTTAGTAACTTAGCTTGGCATGGACTGTCTGGTGAGACCTCAGTGGCAAATCAAGGGTCAGCTCTGCTCCAATCTCTCCTGTATAAAGTCAGATGAATTCTCATCCCATCTTCCCCAACCTAGCACTTAAATTTGCTTATTTTATAAGCTAATCCATACTTTTGTGAAGAACTAAATCCACTGTGTGGCTTTTAGTAATAAAAAGATTGGAGTCAGCTAAGAGGAAAAGAAATGGGAAAAACAGAGGCAAAATGTCCATCTTTCTTTACACAGCCTTCTGCTAGTAACATGTTTTCATAAACTGATTAACCACAAATTGTTAATGTCAGTCTCACTGATTTAGCATGTATTTCCTTTTTTGAAAACTGTCCCCCAAGCATTCTAGCAGTGTTTTTAATAACCATTAGCATAGTTGTATTGGCACCTGGCTGTATAGATAACTTACTGTAGTGCTGACACAATGGCATGATACATTTGTGCATCGCATAATCTTGATGGCCCACAAACAGTACTTTTGGATGAGAAGATTATAAATGAATCACAGTTTTAAGTTATAATTCTTTACATTGCTCTTAATGCTTAGTTCTCACAATATGCCATCTAAAAGGAATCAAGTTCCATTTGGTGTGATTGAAACAGGCGCAGAATGTGTTATGCCAGGAAAGCAGATGCACAGAAGAGTTAATATAGCAAAACAAACAACTTTTTTTTTTTTATCACATCAGAATGTTACTATTTCTAATTTTACTGTTTCTATTTTTTAAATTATGTTCATGTATACAAGCACTATAGAAACATTAGCTAAATTCTTAGCAGCACTGAAATATTATTTGAATTCTGTCTGAAGACTTAACTTCACTCTGTTTAAGTATTCATACAAACGAAGGTGCTCTTACAATACCCAGAGCTTTACTGAAGATGGATCTGTCCTATTCCTCATGTACATAGGATGTCTTACACTAGAAAGATTCTTAAACATGAAATAGGAGAGACAGTCAGAACTTCATAATGTTTTTGGCCAGAAAGTGAGATTTTAATGAAAATCTTTAAGAATCTATTAAATGTTGGAAATTGTGACCAAAAAATGTTTACAAAACTTGAGTGACTCAAAAACAGGTTTTCTGTTTTGTTTTGTTTTTGGCAGTAACTTTTATTTATCTCTAATACCTCTTCCCAAGCTTGTCTTTTTACCTTCTGCTGCTCTGTATATTCTGAATGCCCAAGGGAATATAGTTCAGTTTAGTCATTTATCTATTTACACCTGAGATAGGACATTCTGTATATTTTCAGCAGATCAAAACCAGATGATTTTTGCATCAGAAATTTTAATAAGGTCTTTTCAGCATGAGGCATATAGAATATTGTTTTTCTCCATTTCCTCCTCTAATTTCACACTGCTAATCACCTCAGCCTCTGTGAAGCTTGTATGTTCCTCCCCTGCTGCAAAGTGAAAGTGGTGCTGTAAAATAGATTTCTATACGCAGGCCCTGTCCATTTTATTTAGGTACAACTTGGTCACACATCTACCAAAATTTAAAAGCCCTTGTCTCCCATGGGAGTCAGATGGGTCACTTCAGCTGTGCAAAGAATATCCTAGAAAGGTTAAAACTGAGTGTAACTTTGCAGCATAGAGAATCTGAATGAACACCGAAGAGTAAAATTAAAAATACCTTGTGTGATACAGAGCAACTGTCTTTCAAGGAATATCATTTGCATCTCTGCTTAACTCCCCAGGTAAACTCAGTGGTAGCAAAAACATAGCAAAAGCTGTACCTGCTAATAGCCCAGGAAGCTTTGAAGAAGTGGTGCACAGGCCAAATCTCTAGCTTGCTTTAATGGCTTGTTCCACTATTTCATTTCTAGGAAGACCATCACTATTGCTGATAAACAGAACATCCTGCCTCAGTACCACTGTCTCCAATTCTGCTTAACAATTTCAAACCTTAAACTGAGTTTGCAAAGTATTCTAGTGAGGAAGAGAAAAATGATACAATGTTTAAAGTTCTTCTGCGGTTGGCTTAAAAGACTATGAATCAAAATACTCAAAACCAGCTGTCAGACATGCCAGACATAATGTAACATTAATTGGAAACAAGTTATAGATGAGTCTGGTTGTGTCTGTCCAAGTCACTGTTTTGTAGCAAAAAGACACAACATCTGGGAATCATCTGTAAACTTTAAAAAAGCAGCTATTACTGGGTACTATAGTTTCCACAGTGGATTAAAAGTAGGTTAATACAAAGAATCTTACATACTTTCTTGACTCTTGCAGGTGAATTTAATTTATGAACATACAACACACCTGAATAAACACGCTGGTGCACTACCAATTCCATGAAAATCTCGTTGCTGTGGCCACTGAAGATTACATACAGAGGCGATATTATTCCCCCAGTGACTATTTAAATGCATATTAGCTTTTTCTTTCAAGTTAGCAACAAAGAGGCAGGAATGAAGCTACTGAAAACATGGAATGGAAAAAATGAATGACTTTAAATAAGCAAGGTTTATTGGATAGTTCATCAACTGATTTTTTCAGGTTTTGTACTACATAAATAGGTATGTGTAAATATACATATGCATTCCAATTTGTATATACAAACTGTCTATGAATATGCACAAAATATTCAAATATAAGTCTTTGTTTATATCTATATCTATATGTAAGCAAATATATACACCAATATGAAACATAAATACACACTTATTTCCATCTTGTTTTATAGAACAGATGCTCCAAGGAATAAGCACCAGATGTTCAAGGAGATCATATATTTATATTTTAGCACTATAAAGCTATTCAAATAAAGCTTTTACAGTTAACTATTGTACTTTTTAACCATTTTTCAACATTTGGCCTAGACATATATTCTCTCCTCTGTCCTGCAGTGGCAAATTCCTTTGATTCCAGGTACAGGTCTGTTATGACTTTGGTCTTATCTGTGCTCATTTTCAGAGCAATTCTGAAGCTTTCTCATGGAAATATCTTAATTGTGATCTTCCCTACCCTCTCAGACATCAGAACAGTACTGCTTTCAGAGCTCATATATAACATTTCTCCATGGGCTTTGAGAATTCTCAAAATTTTATTTTCATTTAAACTAATGTTAATTCTACTGCTTTTGAAGAGGCTTGGAGACTAAAGCTTTCCCAAATGCAAGAGCAACTGTTTGTGTAGAGTGAGACAACTGTCAAGGGAATTTCTATCTGAGGGCAAAATTTTGTAGCACATAGCTAATATTCTCTTTTGGAATGTTGAAGGAATGACAAATAGGGAATTTTGTATCATTTCAGTTGAAGACTATTACAAATATCTTTTTCTTATGCTTCATATCAAAACTATCAAATGATGGGGTTTTTTTGTGTGTTACTCTGCAGCTGTAAGGGTAAATAGGTAAACTTGCTCTTGGGCAATTCTTTGGTTTTCCACTGAGACTTCTAACAGAACCTGTACTATATTTGCTGCAGATCTCCCTCATCTAGAAAGTGCTCTGACATTGACTTAGTTTCTGCAAGGCCATAAGAACAGACTTCCGCGAAGTAGAGAAGTCAATATCAATTTGTGATACTTGTGGTTAGGTTCATTGATTTAAATGGAAGAGAGGGAGGATAAAAATAAAAAAGAATTTGAAATCATTTAATGCTCTAAGAACAACTCTGGTGAAATTAATGTACTTAAGTCTCAGAGTTGAATAAATGACATTCCTGTCATTTTAGAAATTATGGTCATTTTTAACTTTGGGGAGTAATATTCTGGAAGAATGAAGACTTCTGCTTGCCTGCGAGTACAGAAGCACTACGACTTCAGCAGAGCTGGATAACTCATTACCTAACTCATACTCAAATCAAATTCAGACTAACAAGGTACACCCTGCCCTGTACCTAAGCCTGCACAGTTGTAATGGTCTGATTCACATAAAAACAGAAACAACGTGAACTTTAGAGTCAACTTGTTTTAGTAATCATTAGTTTCTTAGAAATGGCTTCATTACAACATTATTTAGTTATATCTATTGTACAATGAAAAATAAAGCTTCCAAGCCAGTTTTCTGTGACTTGCTTTACTGAAAGTTACACATCAAGTACTGTTACCATATAACAGAATGAACAGCATCTTATCATGAGAAATCATAGAATCCTTAGTTGGAAGGAACCTCTGAAGGGCATCTAGTCCCAAGTCCCCTGCAACGAACAGGGACACCACAGCTAGATCAGGTTACCCAGAGCCTTTATCCAGCCTTGCCTTGAAAGTCTCCAGAGACAGGGCATCAATCACAACACGAGGCAACCTCACCAACCTCACTGTAAAATATTTTTTTCCTTACATCTAACCTAAACGTACCCTCCTTGAGCTTGAAGCTATTTCCCCTTGTTTTATCACCACAGATCCTGCTAAAGAGTCTGTCTCCTTCTTTCCTGTACCTTCCCTTTAGATCACAGAATGTCAGGAATTGGAAGTGACATCAAAAGATCACCTAGTCCAATAGATACTGAAAGACAGCTGTCAGGTCACCTCATAGCCGTCTATTCTCCAGGCTGAACAGCCCCAGCTTTCTCAGCTTGTCCTCATAGGAGAGGTGCTCCATTCCATGGATCATTTTTGTGTCCCTTCTCTGGATCTGCTCCAGCAGGTCTACATCTCTCCGGCACTGAGTACTCCACATCTGGATGCAGTACTCCAGGTGAGGCCTCACCAGTGCAGAGTAGAGGGGCAGGATCACTTCCCTCAACCTGCTGGTCACGTATCTTTTGATGCAGCCCAGAATATGGTTGGCTTTGTGGGCTGCAAGGGCACATTACTGACTCAGGTCCAGCTTTCCATCCACCACTACACCGAAGTCTTCTTTGGCAGGGCTGCGCTCAATCCTTTCATTCCCCAGTTTATACTGGTAATGGGGGTTGCCTCAATTGGCATCCCATCCCTCTAGTGTGTTGACCACACCCCACAGCTTGGTGTCATCAGCAAACTTGCTGAGAGTACGCTCAAGCCCACTGATGAAGATATTAAAGAGTATCGGCCCCAGCACCAACCCCTGGGGGACACCACTCATCACCAATCTCCATCCAGACACTGAGCCATTGACCACCACTCTCTGGATTTGATCCTGCAGCCAGTTCTTTGCCCATCGAACAGTCCAGCCATCAAATCCATATCTTTCCAATTTGTAGAGAAAGATGTTGTGGGATACTTTGTCAAAGGCCTTACTGAAGTTGAGATAGACGACATTAGTGGCTCTCCCCTTGTCCGCTGATACAGGGACACAATCATAGTAGGCCACTAGGTCCGTCCAAAAGGATTTGCCTTTGGTGAAGCCATGATGGTTCTCCTGTATCACCTCCCCGCCTTCCATGTGCCTCAATACAGCTTCCGGGAGGATCTGTTCCGTGATCTTCCCCAGCACAGAGGTGAGACTGACAGGTTGGAAGTTCCTGGGGTCTTCTCTTTTACCCTTTTTAAAAATGGGTATGATGTTTCCTTTTTTCCAGTCACCAAGGACTTCACCTGATTGCCACGACTTTTTAAATATCATAGAGAGTGGCTTGGCAACATCAGCCAATTCCCCTAGGACTCTGGGATGCATCTCATTGGGACCCATAGATTTGTGGATGTTCAGGTTCCTCAGGTGGTCATGAACCTGATCTTCACTTACAGTGGGAGGGACGTTGCTTCCCTGATCCCCTCCTACCAAACCAAATGTTTGAGGGCTGTGTGGCAAGCAGTTATCAGGGGAGATGGAGGCAAAAAAAGTTAAGCACCTCAGCCTTCTCCTTGTCTGTTGTTACCAGCCTGCCTGCGTCACTCACTGGTGGGGGGGGGGGGGAGTACGCCCTCCTGCACTTTCCTTTTCTGGTTAAGATACCTTGTAGAAGCCTTTCTCATTCTTTTTGGCATCCCTAGCCAAGTTCAGTTTAAGCTGGGCCTTGGTTTTCTTGACCCCATCCCTACACAGTCTAGCAGCCTCCTTATACTCTTCCCACGATACCTGTCCTTGTTTCCACTGCCTGTGCATTCTCTTACTCTTCAGTTTGACCAGTAGGCTCTGGTTCAGCCACACTGGTCTCTTTCCTTCCTTTCCTGACTTTCTACACCTGAGGATGGAGAGTTCTTGCACCCTGAAGAAGGCCTCCTTGAAGATTTGCCAGCTCTGCTCCACACCCTTGCCCATGAGGACAGTTTCCCAGGGTGTTTTGCTGGTTAACACCCTGAAGTGCTGGAAATGATCTTCCTTAAAATTTAGCTTCTTGGTTTTACTCTTCACCTGTCTCATGTCCCTCTGAAGTGTGAACTCAACCATAGCATGGTCACTGCAGCCCAGGCAGCCCATCCAATCCTGATGTCACCCATCAGTTCACTTACACTGGTGAGAAATGCGTGCAGTATTGCACCCCCCCTGGTGGGGCAATCAATTACTTGACTCAGGAAGCTATCCTCAGTGCACTACAGGAGCCTCCTGGATTGCCTGCAGCTCACTGTGCTACTTTTCCAGCAGATGTCCGTGTGGTTAAAGACCCCAGCAGGATGAGTGCTTGCAATCGTGATGCCTCCTGTAGCTGGAGGCAGAAAGCTTCATTGACAGGTTCTTACTGATCTGGTGGCCTGTAGCAGACACCAATCACAAGGCTCCCTTAGCTGCCTTGGTCTCTAACTGTCACCCATAGGCTTTCAACTTGCCCAAGACTGCTCTTCAGGGACAGCTCTTCACATTCTATTCCTTTCCTGGTGTAGATAGCAACACCTCCACCTCTCCTTCCTCGAAATGAACAACATTAGTTCACATGATATTAATTGTATTTTACTTTACGTTTAAAATAATTTTCTTTGTTGTTGCTTTCAATTTGAAAATGACAAATCACATGGAGTCTTAAAGTCTGCCGAAGAAACATTTCTGACACTCCTCACTTGAGGCAAAACCAGTATATTCTGTGTGAAATTGTTCTGAGACAGTTGAAAGTGATTATAGGATTTTAGGAATTCCTTTCAGAAAGAAAGACATCCCACTGTTAGTACAGTGTACAAAATAACTACAGAGGTAAACATTTTCCTTTAGGAAATCTTGGAGTCTTAAGGAAAATGAGAGGTCATTTATTTGCCATTCCACATACAAAAGTAAGAAATGAGAGTGGCAGGATCAACAAAGAAGGGACCACAGAATTTGAAGTCTGGAAAGTATATGATGTAGAGTTTGGGTTAATTCTATTTGTTGTTACAACTGCTTTTCAAAATTAGATTCACATTATGTTATTTTCTGTGTTTTGAACAATTTCTCATTAAGACACGCAGCCATTAAATAGGCGAGAATAAGGAACGTGGTAAATGTAAAAGGTCATTCTGTTCAACACTCCGATAGTTTAAAAGTAATTTTGAGAAACCTAAGTCCGCAAAAGCTGTATTTTAGATTGTTTTTGTACTCTCCATTGCACTTAGCCAGTGATACCACACTGATCTTATAGGATCATAGAATTGCTCAGGTTGGAAAAGACATTCAAGATCATCAAGTCCAACTGCAACCTAACCATACTACCCTAACTCTAACAACTCACCATTAAATCATGTCCCTGAGCACCACATCCAGATAGTTTTTAAACACATTCAGGAATGGTGACTCAACCACCTGCATGTGGAGCCTGTTCTAGTGCTTGACAACACTTTCTGCAAATAATTTTTTCCTCATATCCAACCTAAATCTTCCCTGACACAACCTGAGGCCATTTCCCCTTGTTCTGTCACCAATGACTCAACTAGAACCTAGAAAACTCCTGTGCACTGCTCCCAGTTACTCTGCGGGATGCAACTGAGCAAATCACGAGCATTTTTGATATGTGCTTCAGCTTCCCAGTAGTAGTAAAAAAAAATAAAAATCTAAACTCTGGATAAACAGAATATGAATGATAATTAGAGCATCAATTAAACTAAAAATGGGAAAGGCTGCTTTGCACGCCAATCCATACCCTAATACTGTTAAAAATATAACAAACAAACTTTAAAAGTAAGATTT
This sequence comes from Numida meleagris, assembly GCF_002078875.1. NCBI lineage: Eukaryota > Metazoa > Chordata > Aves > Galliformes > Numididae > Numida > Numida meleagris. The sequence continues at coordinate 20,196,885 of NC_034414.1, forward strand.
AGAAAATAAAATCCTTACTCTCAACAGAGTGATTACTTAAACAGGAGAGATTTTCAACAGGATGTTGACAGAATCTCAAATTTTAGATGAAAATGAAAAGGACTGTGAAAATGGAGAGGTTATGAGCCAAGCATGCATTAGAAATAGAAGATCAAAACTAACTCAACGTCACGTTCAGCCAAGGTCAGCCTACCTACAAAAACAGATGTTTCAGTATATCTTAGGATATACTTATACCTTCAAAAATGAAGGTTGATGTAGCAATATTTACATTTAATGAAAGACACTTAGCTTTATTCCCATAAAAATAAAATGGCTTTTGTCAGTAACATTTTAATAGTACGGATTATTAAAATAGAAAAATACACTACGCATAGCTGGTCTGTGGAACTCTACCACAAAATGGGATTCAGAGTAATAGTTAAAATGTACAGAAATGAAGAAGAAAATCATAAGGGAATACCAGCATTTCAAGAAATGTAGGGAATTTTACCCACTGCTTAACACTGAATTCCTTGACCCTTGCTCTTCAGAATCAGATATCTGTGCTACATAGTTTTACTGGATCAGAAGCAGTGTAAGTTTTAAATATTTGCTGTTCCCCATTGGATTTGGGTTATGATAATAAAAGAAATCGTACAATTATGTGGGAAGTCAGTGCACCATGGATAAAGGTCATAAAAGCATGAAGGCTGATGTTACTGCATAGGGGGGAAACAGCTTGATCTACAGTAAAAAAAATAACATCCTTGTATATTATAAAAACTGCATGGGAGATTGTAAACTAATGAAATAGAACTTCAATCAAATATTAAATGTTCCTTTCAATCACTATAAATTTAGTATTTGAGCACTGGCTTTGTCTTTGTTTGAATTTAGATCTATTTAAAAGAATCACAATGAATATTATCAGGTTACTTTTCAGAGTAGCTTTAAAAAAAATTCAGAAAAACAAAAGAAAAAATATCCAGCTGAGCTGCAGAAAAATATAATATCAAAAAAGCAGCAGCCTATTCACATTGTAACTAGTTTGATTCTCACTTTTAATGGGTACAGCAAGCCACACTGCATACTCTAAAAAATTGATTACAAAATGACTCTCAGTGTGCTTGCTTCTGTTTAGAAAACTATTTTCAATGTCATAGTGAAAATAGATTGGTCCCATTTACATATGATAAAATAAGGCACGAATAGGGTGTGAGCTGGGTCCTGTATTCTATAATGCATAAGAATGAGACAGAATAATACAAACATTAAAATGTTCTTCATGTTCTCCTTGTGTGCTCTGATCAGGGCCAACTGAAGATTTAGGCATTAAAATCCTATTATGAGAAAAGAATTTAGAATTTTAGCTCCCATTTTCTTTACACAAATCAATAAAAAATGACTAGGCTTGATTGCTACATGGAAATTCTTGGAATTAAAAATGAATTTCATCAAACATGCAACCATTCAGAGAATGGCAATGTCAAGGTCAGAATGGAAACAAACTGAGCATGTAGCAGCAGATTGTCAGTCACAACATCACTCAACAGGATATATATTTGGCTACCATATCAGAGAAAAAAGGTAGGACTTTGTAGTGATGTATGTGTTCCTTCTAACCACAGAATATCTATTATCAAAACCACTCTTATTAATGAAAATTAATGGGATAAATGCTCTAAAAAGAATGCAACACAAAATAAAACAGGTTCATCACTTTGTTTATACTTCATCCTTGTTAGCGTTCTCTGTTTCTTACCCCAAGCAATCTTTTCTCATTTCTTTGGATTTTGCTTTTCCTGTGAATTCTGATATATTTTTTTAGAAGAACTAAAGTGGCAGCTGCACTATAGTGAGAAGGAACAGTACATTTAAAATAAATACCTTATTTAAACTACTCTTGAGTTCAAAATTAAAACCCACTGTGATGTGATTGTATTTATAGCAGATTTTTTTTTTTTTTTTTTTAAGATAAAAGTTGACATTTCATTGTTGGTTTGCTTTAATATTGAGTGCAAAGGTTTTCACAGTGCTGGTACACTTTCTTGCACGGCACTGATGTGTCAAAGTCTACAAATATATCTTTATCTCTATATGTATTATAAAGTTATGCTACATGTGTCTCTTAAAACAAACAAAGAAAGAAACAAACAAGAACATTTAATACCTTACTTTAGCAGTGGACACCCTGGCTGGTCTGGAGAACTACATTACCTTTCAAGCAACAAGAAGTGCTGCATTTTTGTCTTTTCACTATGAAAGAAAGATCAGCACAAGATACAAGATGCAAGAAACAGATTCACTACAAACACCCAACTGTAGCATGCTGATGGCACATGATGTAATGTGATGGGGAATAACATTTAGTGGCTCTTGAAAAGAATCTGATCCTATTAACTATTACCAACTGCTTAGCCTGAAACCTGCTTCCTGCATGTTCTTTAAGAAAAGAGGACCTTCAGGATCAGACCTATGACAGATGAACTATTCTGATATACTACAAGAAATACACAGGTTAAATCACCTTTGCTTTTCGGGAAACACTTGAATATAAAGTGGTCCTTATGAAAGTAACATTTTTTATATGTCTTATGCTCCAGTTGTTAAAAGCAAAAACACATCTCCAGAAGGTCCCTCTGTCTCAAAGGAAGCTTCTCCCAGTCCTTAGTATAATGAGATTGTAGCAGTACTAAACACAGTTTTCCAGAATTTGAAGATAAAAATATCATGCCAAAAGATTAAACTAATGGGAAGAAGTGGTCAGAATTAATTTGCAAAGTTGTTGTATTTCCTCTTCTGTAAAATGAAGTTTGTTGCAGATTGTACAACAACAGTTATTTTTTTTTCCAATTATCTGCTAATATTTGCATAAACGGGAGATATATGGAGAAACAGCCCCAGTCTCAAAATGAAATTTTACATGGGAGAAGCTTCCCTAGAAGTTAGCATGTTACAGCACAGACAGAAATCTCCTGTGATTAGGAGCTTCTCTCCAAATGAACAGTCTCTGTCTTGTGGTCTGTATAGGTCCTGTTGCAATATGCCTTAAAAAAATGCATTAAACAGAAGTACCAGGACTGCTTTTTCTGCCCAATAAACAAGACAGTAACAGTGTCCAGAAAGCTCTTAATCTCCAGCAACATTTTTGCCAGATATTTCATGGAAACATTTTCCAGTCTATTACCTACAGGAAAACATTGACAGCAAGCATGGTAACTTCCAGTTTGACTAAAAACTAACCACATAGGCATTTAAGCTGTCCTCCCTTTCCCCTGCTGGGGCTTTAAAGCTGAGCCAATTTCCATGTGCACCCATTAATTAAGTGAAGACTTCTGCTGGTCTTGAGCAGATCTCTTCTCTGTCTAGGCTGGCAAATTTCCAGTAGTGTACAGGAAGCTATCTACATTTATGTATAAATATAGATATTTAAGGGGATTTCATTTAGTCTCTGCTTTTAAACTATGGCAAGTTCTTTTATGTATACTGATGTTTATACATCACATTGCAGGTGTGTTGTTTGCAGATAGCACAGAGGAGAAATACATATATAAGCAGGGAGAAAAATATTTACTCACAGTTTCAGTGATAAAAGTTAAAACATCTCTTCCTAGTGTCAAATTGTTATTTTAAATTATCTGATACGTTTGATTACATACTAATATTCTACATGCAGTAATGCGAATGCCTGTGCTGAGAATAAAATAAGGGCATGGTTTTACTTAATATGATTCAACACTGAAAATGTAGTTTCAGTATTAGTGTACAGTATTAATAACAATATATTACTGATAATCCTTGGCTATATGACAAGGAGAAAAATGGACTGAATACTTGGGACTGGAAAAAAAAATAATGTTGACAAAAAATGAATAGTTTTCCATTCTGCTATTGTATGTCACCTGACTAAATCAAAATAGTTTTAAACAAAAAGAGATGCTAAAATTCTGGTCTCTACCAGAAATTCTTTTGAATTTCTTGGGCTTACAAGAATCAGTTCTGGAGTAAAACAAAAAAATCTTTTCACACTTTTGTATATTTTTTTTCCCATCAAAATGTAGTATTTTTTCACAGTAAAACCTAGTAAAATACTATACATTCTGAAAGCATGTTCTATAAGTTCAAGGTGGCCTCCAAAACTGACTGTACTTCTGGGAACCTTTCTTTTGCTCTGTTGCATTCAGAATGCTGCGTATGTTGGTAAGATGTTATCTGAGCAACTCTGGCCTAGTGTTTACCTGGAGTGGATTAATCTTTGTTCATTTGTAATATCAAACACAGAACTTACTTTAAAAGTTCTGTTACTTTATGGTCTTAATAAAATCATTTTTATATTACCTCTCATTGTGATCTCCTTTTTCCATTGAACACAGAACATCCTCTATATTTTACCAAAACCAATTTATCCCTACAATACGTTTCTGATGTAATAGATACCAACTTCTATGAAACCTCAAGAGTTCCAGTTTTGTCCCATCACTAAAATTAGGCACATCAACTTCATTACAGAAAAAGAAAATGAAGGTAGTTTTAATGCTATAACCCTGTAAGCTGCAATACTGCTGTTTTAGTGTGATTTTTTTTTTCTTTACCTGTTCTCGGAGTTGCTGCAGAATCTGAAGTTTCTAAAAACATACTTAAATGCACTAAAATGACGTCAGAAGGATATTTGCAGAGAAAAAAACTCTAGCTTGAACTGCTTTCCAGTATTCCTTCTGAGATTCATACACTATGAAGCAAGGACTCATCTATGGAGGAATTACTCATCCTTCTTAGCCTGTATTACAAGTAAAGTTCTGATTTTAAGATTGTTTTCCTCTCATTTGAAGCAGATATTTCTAAATTCTAGCAGTTTGAATGTTAGTCAAGAAATGTAAAGTGTCCATCAGTGGCATGTAACTTCTCAATTTCAACAGCTTCCTGCTGAGGAAAAACGTTTTCATGCATATGTTGCATCTGAATCTCATCTAAAGTGCCTGGAGGTATTGACATTAGTTAATAAGTCATACTGAAAACATGGTGCATTTTTGTTACAGTTAAAGCTATTATGTATCTAATTGGTTAGATTAATACTTAGGAGAAACAGAAAATATCAAAATGAAAATAGATTTTCAGGCATATCGATAACTCTCAGAATTATCTGTTGTCATTTGATCTACAACAAACTGGTATTTCTCAAGGACATTTGAAGATTAGTACAGAAGAAAATCAGGAATTATCTTTTTTCTTGGGCTTAAGATGAAAATTGCTAAGTTATCTCTGGAGCAGCCTGCCACGTGATCTTGAAACAGAATGATCTTCAAAGCTTGTACTAAGTACAGATATGGAAGTACTGCAGGAAAATTGGGATTCCAAAACATTCAGGTGGGAATCTAACTTTGAGATATGCTTCCATGCTTAAAAATGTAATTGTACTATAAAACCCAAGAGCACGGTGTTACAGTATGCAGAAATTTACTTGCTAAAAGATGCCCTAGTATTAGTTCCCATTTATTATTCCAGCTTTTTCTTTACTGAGATAGGTACTCTTTCTAGACACTTTTAAGTCCATTTGACTTTGCACTGAATAGGAATATATTTAACAGTGGGAGGTACGAGAGAAAGAATAAAAAGATTTATTCACGGTAGCCTGATAACTGAAGATATTTTAGCAAAAAATAGATCTTCCAAACATTTTTGATTTGACACAGTCAATACATTAAGCTATTTACTATGTAAAAAGGCTATTCATCTGTAAACTTTGTAGTGTGAAGGAAAATATCAGGTCATGCACTGCTCCAGTCTGTAAATGGAAAATACTGAACTTGAGGGACCCCAGCTGCCAACATTTCAATATGAAGTACAGAGTGGGAATATTTTAAGTAGAAAAATATCTATGGAACAAGTGAGCTACTGAGAAACTGATCCAAGGGTAAATGCAGAAAGCTCCCTGAAAGCCACCTGTGTGGTTTTTTCGTTTTGTTGTTGCTTTTTTTTTTTTTTTTTAAACGCTGGCCTTTTTTACCCTTTTTTTTTTTTTAATTTAGTTTTTTTGTTTGTTTGTTTAAATTCTGTTCTTGTGCCAGCTATCTCACATCATAATACTAAGGCAAGGTGTGAGATGAAAACTGATTAGCAAATAATTTGAACTTGGAGACTTTAAGATGGATGGTTTATTCCAGGAATTGTCAACAATTAGAAATAATGGCTTACCTTAGCTGTTGAAAAAATTTGAGCTGTAAATGCTCCTACACTAGCTTTCGTTCATAAAAGAATTATTTAGCAACTCAGCTAAACTTCTGTTACCAGATTTCTGTTCTGATTTCTCCTTTTCTACCTTTTTTGTTTTTGGATTTTTTTTCTTGCATATACCAAAACATTACTGAAACCATTTTTCAAATCTCCTGTAAAAGTCTCATGGAACAAAATTCAAGAAACTGCTCTAGGTGTACTATTCAAGTGATCCAACTATCCAACTGATGCTTTAACATGAGAAGGGCAAAAATAGTTTTGTAATTTCCATTAAAGGAAGCACAGGAAAAAATTATAAGAAAAGAGGGAAGGTCTTCTAGAAATGTCACTAATCTGGACTGAAATATTTCAAATAAATATTTTTATGTTATTTGTGTAGCAGTGTTTTAATTCATAAAAAATGAAGTAATTTAGCCCCAGTAAGACTCAGCTTTTCATCTGTCTTAAAGAGACAGACTGTAATGAAAAAAGAAATATTATTTGCTCAGATATTTTTCAGAAATAAACACCTTAGATCTATGGAACAGTGTTCTATTGCCAGATTACGTGAATTAGAGTTACATGCACCAAAATAAATTACAGTCTATGGATCTTCGGGAACAGCTTTTGGGTGTTCAAGTGCCAATATATCGATAAATTATAAAACAGGAAGCACCTGCAACACAAAAACAGATCAGTCTCTAATTCTGAAAGCAGTTCTAGAATGAATATTTTGTTTCCTATGTTCTTATGATATGAATAAAAGAGGATAAGCCTAGCTCTAAACATATCCAGTATTACTTAAGAGGATTTGCTTTGAAAAACTTTCTGGTGGGCAACAGATAAAAGTAGGACACAGATATTGTTTTACAAACACATTTGTCCCTGCTGACTCTAAGTTCATGTAAAAGAAGATAAAATGTTCCCAATGCATTAAGAAAACTGAGAGTAACTGAGCATATTTCCTCATCTCTCCGTCTTAACTTCAGGTCACTTTCCAAAGTGTTCTTAACTTCTAAGTTTCTTAGAAGAATCACAGCATATTTTTATAATTTTATGATGTTTCTCAAAAGAAATCTATTCCATTCTAAACAATTTTACTCTTTCAGAGTTAATAAATGGTTAAATTTTTAAAAAACAGGCTATAATCTGCAAATGGAAAAATGAAGAGAGGAAAATTTAAGAAGTTTTTAAGCTATTTAGTAAAATCTTAGTATACAAAAATTATCACACAAGTCCAGCAATTTCAGACAATCTCCTGCAAATGGAAATGTAGATGAGAAAGTAAAATTAATCTCTCAGCTCCAATATATAGGCTTTGAAAGGAATCTCTAGGAGAATCATTATGCTGGAATATGTTTTAGTGTTAGTTTAATTACTACGGACTTTCAGGACTGTTGAGTTTACAATCTGGGTGCAGACACATGGAGACAGGTAGACAAAAGACACCAGAAAAACCTAAAAGCCATAAAGACACTTATATTTTTCCATCTGATGCAAACTTTTTGGTTCCCACATTCAAACAAATCTCCTATATGTGTAAATTAACAAAAAAATATATATATATCCCTTGATTAGGCAAGGAAATAGAAGGTAGCTTTTCATCCCAAAAGACCTTTTTGCTCTTGCAGATGCTCAATATTCTGGAAGTACAAACAGCTTGCTTACTGCCGTTCTGTGAGAATACAGGGACTGAAAGCTGTGCAGAACCCATGGTTCCTAGCACCTTGCACACTTAAATTCTCTAGAAGAGGAGTCAAAATAATGAAAAAATTACACATCTGCTTACTTCATAGTCATAAATTACTCTCTTAATATAATTTGATTGCTACAATACTGAAGTTTACCTTAATTTCTGTCCTGGGAACTTTTCAGGACCGATTAGTTACCAATTGGTTTACAGTCATCTACCTAGTTACTTTTTTTGGGCACTAGAATGGGGTGGATACTGAAACTAATTAATTAAATCTGTGGGTCAAAGGTAATTTAGAATAAGCATTCTGAATAACATGTGCATACTAGACTAATCGTAGTTGTTTCCATCTCTTAGAGATTGCATCTTCTTCACAGGCTAAATAACCCCAATAGATAAGAAGGATTTGGGGGCAGAAGCACAATTATTAACAGCAGGGGTTTAATTAAGATCAGAAGATAGTGACGATTTAGTTTTTATACGAATGACAAACGCAGTAAGTGCAATTCTAGAAAAAGTCTTAGATAAGCTACATATCCTGATGTTTAGCCAAGTTACATATACATGAACTGACTTGGGGTGTGAGGAATAATATTTCTGCTGATGGTTACATGTTATATACCACACACCTTGCTGGAGACAAATTTACAGATCACTGCATACAAAATCCACAGTCTATTGGCAACACACAATACTTTTAACATTTATATAGTATAATAGTGACCTTGAAAATCATGGAGTAAAGGAAATGAAACAATGAATTCTTTCTGAGCTCTTGAAGTTTCATTTACACATCTATCCAAGTTTGCTAACAGAACTAGCTTCTTAGGAATTAAACTCCCAAAAGTAATTTATATATATATTTTTTTTTTTCCCAACAGGACCATTAATTTGATTGGGAATTTTTAACACTTCTGGAAAAATAAATCTACTTATCACTGAAACTGTTGTATCCATAGCTAAAAGCAGAGAAAGATCAAGAGCAGGTCACCCAATCTGTGACATTTATTTTCTTTCAATTGAGATGTAAAATAGATATAAATGACACACTTTCAGCTCTTGAAAGTGCTTTTCACATATTAGCTAATCAAAATCAGCAATAATCTCCCTTCCCTCCCCACCCCTCAGCCCACTCCCAGAAAACCCAACCACCACCAAAAAAAGTCCAAAACACTACTTTCTGTAATTGTTAGAACATCAGCACTGGCACCTTGGTTAAGCAGCAACCTAAATTCCCCTGAAAGTTTCACTAAGACACGTTTACCTCTCCCATTTTTATCCCCTAAAGCAATACTGTTTAAAGACTTCAGTTTACATGGAAAAGTTGGAGATGCACTTCAGTAAAAGAGGAAAGCACCCTTTTCACTTAGGTAGCATTGGCTGATGTGAAATTTGAAGATTTTGTATTTATACTTTTCAAAAGGTAAACAGCTAATTAAAAAAGTTAAGAAAAAATATCTCTACTACCTCAAGTCTGTAGATCATCCAATTGCACATGTCAAAAAGGAATTTTATTTACTTATAGTAAATCCCTTGTTTCTTCACTCAGTCCAATCATCTGGGCAGGTCAGACTATAATGATGTGAGAATACACACAGATAAGGACTGATGAACTCACTGAGATCATTAGTTCGGTGATTTAAATGATAAGGGTTAAGTGATCTATTTAACAGATCAAGAGATTTCTTTTTATGGAAAAATTCTTTAAGTTTCTCATACTCTAGAGATCCTGTTTTTGCAGCAAAGAAAATAGACTCTCTAAGATTAAATAAAACACCTGTTAAAACTCTTTTTTAATGCAAAATATGTTTCAGCTATGCATTAGACTTTGGGTTTAATTAAGATTCTAAACAGGAGGGAAAATTTGAAATGTGAATTTGCATTAGGATTTTAGTTTGGAGAAGGGATATGCATTTGAAGTGAATTTCCCAATCATCTCCGTTTACTATGTGTCAAGACTGTGGAGAAATCTTGGAGTGCATGAATTCAATTCCTTTTCGAAAAAAAAAAAAATGAAAAAATCACAATCCAACAACAAGCTGCGTTCCAACTGCTCACAAGCGTTCAGTAGACGACCTGCCCGTTTTGTAAAATTTGGGAAATGTACGGAATGTCATGTTTATATAATTTGACGGCAGTATTTAAAGTATATTGGGTTGTATTAGTTGCAAGAAGGCTCTAGATACCACTGCAAAATTTTTCCTCTTACAGCAAATCTTCCCTCTCATACTGATGGACCATTCTACTTTGAACGATCTTCCAAATAGTTATCTCAACATGGGATTAAAGTGTCCAGAAGCAATAAGGTTATCCTGGCTGTAGTTTGAAGAATTCTGGATATCTGGTTATTCAAAGAACAGAACAGGTCAGTCCTAAGAGACCTAAAAAGATCATAGAGTTTGACGGCTCAACCAAATTGGAACTAAAAAAAAAAAGTTAAACCATATTCATGAAGGCATTATTCAAATGCCTCTGACAGGCATGGGACATCAGTCTCCTCTTTAGCAAGCCTTTTTCAGTGTTTGACTCCTCTCAAAACAAATATTTCCTAATGTCCAGTCTGAGCCACTCCCCCAACACAGATTTGTGCCATTCCTGTGCGTCCCATCCTCATTTATTAGTGAGAAGAGACAGCCTCCTCCCTTTCCACTTCCTCTCCTCAAGGAGTTGCAGAGAGATTGAAGGACGTTTGGGCTCTGGATGGCAAATAGCTCCTCTCCTGCTTATTGCCTGCTGCACAGTTGTCTGACCTAGAGTGAAGGGTAGAAAACGATGCACAATCCTAGATGACTAATACTTTCTAAACATAGTTGGATAGACGTTAGAGACTATCTTGGGTTTTTATAAGGGCTACTCAACATCCTGAGGCAATACAAAAATTTCAGTGGAATGAGGAGGGAGGGTAAGCCACAAGATGACTCAATGGGAATTCCAGTTCCTTAGGTTCTTTATGCCAAATAAATAAAATGAAGAAAAAGAAGCAGATCCCCAGATGAATGTTGGCCAAAAAAAAAAAAAAAAAGGTAAAGGGGAAATAAAGGCTGGGGGAAATGACAGAAATAGCTGCAGTCTTGTAGAGTTGCTGCAGAAAAAGACAAAAACCCGCTGAAGAGATGCAGGAAAGTATTTTGCAACATCTGCACTGTGTATGCTAACAGCTTCACTGGGGACACGAATGAGATTTTCAGTCTCAGAAAATAGAGATATATTGCACTCAAGGTCATTGTGCCTGGATTCCTTGTACCAGATGAAAGGGGTATCATCTGCGCATTTGGGCACTGATAGACTGAATTGTACATTTTTACAGACAGGAATATATATGAAACTCCTCATGGACCAATATAGACGGAAACAAAGTATTTTCTGATACATAGTACCTGTAAGTAAAATAATTCTTAATTTGCCAAGGAGCAGGGTTAGAGTCAGAGGCAAGAAATCTGGGATTCAACAGTGATTTTTACTCAAAATAAATATCCTGCAAAACAAACCTGAAAGAGAAAATAGGAGATATCTGATAGAAATATGTCAAAAGAACAAACTGGAAAGGTTCCATTCTCTTGCCTGCAGCAAGATTAATTAGGCCCATGTCATTTCTATTTAATAGTCTGAACTCTTCTTAAAAGTCTCCCCTGACTGCCATCAAATCAGTAGGGCCTTTGCAATCTCCTCAGAAAATCCTCCTGAAAATACTTTCAAAGTTTCACTGGTAGATACATTTTAAGTGTTCTCCTTTAACTAAGCCTCTTTCACTACAATTTAAGCCTTTTTCTCCCTATGCTTCTGAAAAAATTCCTTTATATATTTTATACATTTGAAAAGTGTTTCCCCTTTCACTCTTCCAATGTGAGTCATGTTTCCTAGTCCTACCTTTCCAACTTTCTAATGAAATCTCCGGAATTTGTCCACTACATCCTCAAATTCTAGCATTAATCTATACACAGAGTAGAAAAGTTACCTTTGCCTATGCAATGATTTTCCAGTTTGTTACTTCACTCTTTTCCTGAAGTGTTAAAGCTTGTAAACAAGATGAAAACAAACCAGTACGTTTACCTGGATCAAGCAGTACGGGAATAAAAAGTAAAAGCAGCACTGAATTTGTCTGTTGCTGTTTTTCTGCTAGAACAAAAAGACACTTTGCTTTTGTTGAATTTGAAGAGTACAGCTAAATATTTCGCACTCTATTTGACACAGTAATTCTTCCTTTTATGTCTTAATAGCCTTGCTTCCTTGCTTCTCTGTTGCAGGAGTGCTTCCCAAGATACACAATGTCTTTTACTACTTCACTAATGAATGCGTAACACTCATCCTCTTCCAGATGATATCTGAACCCAAGAATATCATCAAGTCTTACTTTGTGGGTATGTAGTAGGTCTGTATTACTTGTAGCCATTTGATGTTCATATCCTTATATATTACTTCCTCATGAAGTGACTGCTTACTATATACATAGTCATATAACATATTTCAAATACAGTGAATCACAAATTTGACCCAAGCTGTGTTAGTAGCTTTGGTGTTTCTTTCCTTTTTCATTTTAACTGTCGGAAACCTTGTTTCCTACAGTAAAACCAAATGGCACTTCAGCTTAGGACTCAATGAGCAAGCTAGATTTTGGAAGAGATCATTTATACTGATAAAGAGAAACAAAGTACAGAGAACATAGGCTGACAATATATAAACAGAAAGAAACAAGGGCTTTGATATTGGTAGTATATATTTTGTAGAACACTATCGTGTTTTTGGCACGAAAGCAGATTGGAATACTTAACAGATGAAAACTGCCAAAAATGTATGAGATAATTTCCATGGCAACAGAAGAGACTAACATAAAGATGTTCTATGAACAGCAAAGCCTAGGTCTTGAGCTGCATCTCAGAGGCATAATGAAGAAAGAAATCTGAAAAAATACGTAAGCCACAGGAATCTTCAGTTGTTCTGCATGAGTCTCAGAGATCCTTCCCCTGAGATCATTCCAGTACATGGGAATTTCCCAAATGAAACTGGGACAATACTACAAGCAGAAGTAAGGACTAAAACAATACACGCCAACTATGTCAGCATCAGGCATTGCTTCATTAGAACTTTTCTTTAGCTCTTTCTTTTCTTTCCTAAATGTATTTAAAAACTAACTATTCCTGAGGGCTCATAATTTCAATGCTTTTGGGCAAGTTGTCAATACTATGAGAATACATTACATGAAGTAATTCCACCTAATTCTTCTGGCAAGTAATAAAACTGGAGATACCAGCAATATTCTGAGGAGAACAATGAGATTTTTGCCTAATAATAAGGACTTCTGACATTGCCCTGGCACAAAGCCAGGCTGCTTCCAGTTCAAGATGGCCAAGTGTGGAACAAGAGTCACTAAAATGACTGTAAACATCATCTCTTTTGGTGTGGCTACCTGTGTTTTCTCTACTGTGTGCCACTGTCACATCTCTGTATACTGCTTTATTGATGTTCTCTACTTCCAATAATAGACAGTAAAGAAGCCAAGAGTTTGTATTGAGGAGAAGAACTCTGTAACAATTCCAGTAATCTTATTACATTTCCCACCATAGAAATGTTGTAACAGCAAGGCAAAATTGCATGGCGTAGTTGAGAGAGACACTTTTGCATCTAGCAGGAATGCTGTTTTGTAAGAGCTTTGGACAAAAAGTTTCATTTTTAGATATTTGAAATGGAAGTCCATTTGAGATATAGCATTTAACATCAACTGTTACTTCATATTAACTTAAATTAGCTTAAGTTTACACTTTTAATTAATGTAAAGTTTAATAAAAGTTATTTTAAAAAAGCATGCCACTTTTGTCTGAATTATTTCAGCAGATTTAATTGAGAATAACGTTGTAACTGTAAATGTTTAAATATATTTACTTTTTGTTGGAAACACTTAATACAATTTTATTAACACTTCATTGAAGTGAGTAGAATAGTTATCCTACATATTTATTTTGAAGATCTTGACTTAGGTACCAAAAATCCTCTAGGCCAAAACAAGCCAGTCTTTTGAAGTCAGTGAACCACGATGAAAGTAAACATCTATAATTGTACACTGATACCAAGCCTACTGAATATTCTGATTTGTAAAGCTAGTGCATGAAACTCACCTGAAAAGTCAGAATATTTTAGCCATGCTATAATTACTCATTCAGTAGCAACGAGTAGCATTCAGTACAATTACTCATTCATTATAGGTCTTCCTTATGAACATTGTACGGATTTTTATATATATATATATATATTTGAGGTTTTTATATTCCAAATAATTTAGTCCATCTCTGTCAAGGTCAAGAATAATTTCTCAGTTTGAAGTGAAATGGAATTTCTCAGTGGCAATGCTCATAAGCAAAACATTCAAACTAAAATGTATGTCATTTCTTCATGTACAGACAGGAGATGGTTAACACCGATTATGATACCATGACTAGAAGGCAAAGCACTATTGATAGACACCAGAAAGTTACAGACATTCAGGATACAGTTGATCTGATCTAGTTTATGTGATAATTTCATGTTAAAGGAAAAATAGAATTAGACAACCATTCTAAGTAACTTATCCATGATTCTACGGACAATCAAATCACTGAAGTACTCATTGTTTGTTAATGTATTACCAATATTCAGTTTCTCCTCAGAAATTAGACAACACATTTATGTTGTTGCACTTTTGTACCAAGGGTGGTCCACTAAGCAGTCTCTCACTAAATTGATATCAAATTCCAAATCTTTTGTCTGAATTAAAACTACCTATTTCCATGTTCTAAATGTCCTTCCTGGGCAGTTGATAGTGATGTTTTACAGTTACTCACTGTTTTTTTCAAAGCAACTTTGATATCTGTAATAGTTTTTATGCTATCACTGAATAATAGTGGTGCCAAGGATTACCTTACCACGAAGAAACACAAGGCTTGCATTGCTGTGTACTCTGTTTACAATCTCCAGGAACTGTCTCTATATTACTTTCTACCTACATAGCATCATAAAGACTGAGTTCCTACCAGAGTAAGAGAAAGAATACAACAGACAAATCAACACATCTAAGGAAATATCTTTCTTCATCAGTACAGTTACCCTAATATTCCTAATCACTCCTACCTCCTGTCTGCACAGTTTCTCAAAAATGTCTTCCTATTTGAAAGTCCCTCTTGTTATTGTACAATTAAGCAAATAATCTTTCCTCTGTATATCCCTACTTTCAATATATCCTTTCTTTCCTAGATTCTTTCTGGAGAGACATCTATGCATCTATTACACCTAACATGACAAACAAGATCTTGATCCTTGAAACAGTGTTTACTTTTAGTCTGAATCATAAGAAGCACAAAGACTTGCTTTTTCCCCACCAGCACCAATTAGGCTAGAGTATAGAAGCACAAATCTGCAGTTCTTCCTAACATAAAATGAAACATAGCTCTTTCTTAAGAAAAAATCTGTAATAAAGGACACATTAAGATCTTTTCAGCTTAGCACTAGATCAGCATGCTCCAAGATAGATTGAAAAGTTTGTCATTAATTCTTAAGTGTTTGGATGTCTTGGAGAGAGAAAGTCTGTTTTAATTCAGTTCTGTTCAGCATCGAAACCTTCGCCAAAACAAATAGCTACTCGGACTTCTTAGTATGTGGGATATCTGAATGAAAAGACTCAAGCTTCTGTGGTACCACAGACATTTCTGTAGATATGAGTATACTGCTAATAATTTTAAAAGAGAAAAAAAAGATGTGCAACGTATCGCAACATAGCTTGATGAAGATAAGAAATCTGCTAAGCATTTTTAAAGTTAATCACTACAGCAAAAGGTGACTTGAGTAAATATGTACTTGTCAAAGCAGGAAATGGTGAAAAGCACAGAATTAATCAGACTGTTAACGTACACATACTTTTTAAGTTGCCTGAGGAATTTTTTTGTTTTGTGCTGAAATAAATAGTAATCATTATCTTTCAAGAATCATTGTTGCTCTTTACTACTAAATATAGGATTCACTAGCCTTTTAAAACAGATAGAAAAATCCATTCCCTACTTGTATTAACTTCTCAACTTTTCCAGTTTTGTACCTATATGGCCTAAGACTTGTCGTAATAAGATCAGTGAGCAAGACTCTAATAACTTGTAAGGAAACAAATGACAGACATACTTTCTTAATTTTCAATTTCTTGGATGTGCTTGTTGTAATACTAGACTTGGCATAGTTACAGCCATAGCAGATGAGTAGGATTGCACTCATGGCCTGCAGGGAGATGAGGATTTTCCATACTCAAGGCAGACGATACTGCAGGGTTACTACAGTATCCTTTAGCTGTATTCACATTCACAAATCCAGGCCCCATTTCTCTTGGGAACTTAGTTTGCACAGTTATAAACTCAAGGACCCCAACTCAGTCCCAGGATGCAGGTACAGACTCAGATGTAAGAACTCTACCTCAGTCCTCGTAACAGAGTATTGGGTTCAGGTGTGACCTCCTTCGAGGAGGGAAGAGGATCAAATGCCTCAATAGCAGATGCACATTTCCCTTCAAAACATCCTGCTATGCTCCTACATATTGCAAAGAACTGCAATGAGTTCACTGTTGGTGTAGTTTCCTCCCTGTCTCAGTAGCTGCTTTTGTACAGACATATTTATGTGGGTGTAGGTCAAGATTTATTTATTTTTTAAGACTGTTCATAAAGCTACCTTGCAAATAATAATAATAATAAAAAAATCAGTATGTTTCCCAATGATTTATCCTGATTCCTGAGCCACCCAGGTGACCTGACTTCAAACAGAAGGTATACACACAGAGCTGGAAAAATGGAATTAAGGGAGACATCTGAGAAGTAGCTTCTGTCAAATGTTTACCAAAAATGCATGTGAAAATGCAGCTATGGATTGATCCTTGTGAGTAGAAGCTGTAAGTTTCCTGTCAGCTTTAAAACCTACAGTACATATGAACTGTATGTAGTAATGGAGAGCTTTCCACGTTTTTTCTTCCTGAGAACTTTTGCAAGTTTCTAACTTTACTAACACAGTGGAACTCAAGGTTTCCTTCTGAACTAGAAATATAAAAATAGATTTAAAGAACAGTATTAGGCTCAGATGAATGTGATACATCACTACACATTAACATTCTTTCCTTTTTTCCCCAACAGTATTTGTCAAACAGTACTAAAATGGTAAGACAATATAGTCAGTTTGCTTAGGGAAAAAGAAAATAAGGCTATTGGTAGTCTTTTCCTTTCCATATTTTCTACTGCAAATACATATATATATATATATATATATTTGTAACTCTTGTGAACATGTTTTCTACACACTGAGTCTCTGAGATGTCTGGAAATTTGTCTGCAGATGAGGCAGATGACCTTTTGTGAGGCAGAAATGTATGCTTGAAGTCTCCTGTTGTTTCTTGCTCTTATCTTAAGTAGAAAAGTCACCAAGATAATAAACAAGTCCACTCTTCACAAAAGAATATTCTTAAAAAGAAAAAAACACCAGAATTTAGGAAAAAAAAGAAAGAACTGGAAGAATTGAAAGAGTTTGAGCTGTAAGATCTAAAAGACGAAAAAGACGAAATAGTGTTGGAAGTAACAAACTGCGAGTAAAAGAAAAGAGAAGAATTTGAACAATTAAGGTATTTGAAAATTCACAAAAAATCTGAAATTTTATGCTAAAATATTATCTAATTTTTCCTCCTTTGTTCTGAATCCTACGCTTTTTTAATACAGTCTATCTAAAGAGAAACATTTAACAAAAGCTCTGTTTTTTCCATTTAATGTTTGTAAGGACATCATAGACTTTCAGCAACACACTTCCCTCTGATTTCCTTTCCCAGCCTGAAAATCCTTACTCTATGCAATTACTCCTCATATTCAAGCTGTTCTTTGACCATATTTATTGCCCTTTTCTGAATTGTTGTGCTTATTTATCATTTTTGAGATGGGATAATGGAAACTACATATTTTATTGACAATGTGAGCACACTAAAGATTTCTAACATCCTAATGATTAGCTGTTTCATGACTTTTCCTAATACTCTCTGTATTTAATTGGTTACTGACTGGTTACAACTGAGCACCAAGCCAGTATTTTCATTTCATTGTCCCAACATCTAATTCTGCATTGAAAAATAATAACTATGCTTTTCCCAACTGTGCTAATCACCTAAGATTAACCTCTTAAATTACACCTATGATGAGAGCGCAGCCACTTAGACTTTAGGCCCCTTGAAGTTCACTTAGATTTCACCTTCACTATTGTGAATATCTTAGTAATATTTACTTCCCTTGTAATACTTGTAAGTATTTCCCTTGCCCTTCGTTTTCCAGACTATGTATGAATATGTGAAACAGCATGGTTTCCTCAGGAATTTCTGATGACTATCCTACACCAACTGTTTACTTCTGCTCCCTTTTTTTTTTTTTTTTTTAATGAGACTTCAGTGAGAAGTATTGCAAACAAAAATATTTGGAAATCCACGTAGGCATTAAGCTGCTCATTTTCTTTCAGTCCTTCTTCTGAACCTTATGCTTTGGATATAGCTTCTTACAGTAACGAAGAAGTTATAAAAGCAGCAGCTTCTAGTTCCTTTTACCAGCTGTTCTCAGTAATGGATCCCACCTATTACATAATCATCACAGACATTTTCCTACATGCAAAGCTGCGTGGTCCTAACATGAAAAACACAATATAAGCAATCTATGTAAAGCTGGAATGTACACCAGAGAGCAGAACTGCTTTGATCAAATGAGACAAATCCTGCTGTTGCTGCAGACATTTTTAGGAGATGGGGAAAGAGAAAAAGGGGAATTTTAAGGGATTAATTTTATTCTGCCATATTTTTCTTTTTCCAAGTAGAGAATTTCAATAAAATTGTCTGGATACTATATACTTAAGGAAATCTCATCTTCCTCTAAAACAAAGCCAACTAAGGAATAGCATACAGTAGGCAAAATAATTTCAAATTGCAGCTGGTAGGGAAAACTTCCCAACTGAAATTTCAATATCAAACTGAGCAGCAACACACTATACAAATGTAAACGCTAAGGGAGCAGGAATATAGTAACCATCAGGACAGCAATTTTGCAGTTTATGTATGTCATTTTATCTGTACAGTACGTGCTTCCTCATATTTGTGTGATGTCCTCTAAAGAGCATGTGTTATCATGCAGAAGTAATTGAGAATCATGAATCTGCAGTAGAGAAAAAAAGAACTGTTTCAAATACAGTAGGACTAGATGACCTCAGAGCTCTTTCCCAATCTTAATGATTCAATGATTCATTATTGTACGATAAGTTATTACCATTGTGTTGGCAAAATGACAAATGTTTCAGTAGTGAGTTTGTTGATGATCCGCCTAGAAGTTAAATCAACTCTGCCATCAACTAGTTACTCATAGCCTTTAAAAAAACTATCCTAGTGCAGTTCCCAAGGACCATCATCGTCTGTGTATTCTAATGGCAAATAGGACGCTAAGGCACTAGAAAAAACATGTATTTTGCTTTTACATGCGTTAAGTGTTGTCCCACTTGTTTGTAAATGCAAAAGTTGTTAAATTCTTAAGGCAAAGCTAATGCATTTACTGAACTTGATCTTGAGTGATACAGCTCCCTCCTTTTTAAAATGCTCTTATACTACACAAGAAAGTAATTTGCAATGAGTAAACCAGGTTTCCTATACTATGAAAATGCCTGAAACATTCTGGCTCAGTGAAATGAAACAATACTTATGAAGACCTTAGGAGGTACTACCTGCTTCCTGAAGAAGATCTTTCTGAAGAAATCTCAGTTTGAGACAATTCTTGAAACTTGATAAAGTGCAGTTATGGAAGAAAACTGCCTTAATTATGTACTTTTTAAATCTGTGTTTCTGACTTCAGTACAGTTCAGTGTTCACAGGGGAGAAGAACATGGACTACCGATGAGTTGTTTCACTACTTTTTTCATTTCTGCCCAGAAGCAGAAGAACCTGAACATATGTTCAGATACTCCACAGTCAGCATCTGCTAGCTTGTCTGCTTTCTAGATTAAGAACATGCTTGCAACTTCACTGAGTGGGTGGTAGCTAAACCTGGACTTAATTGAGATTTATTTCTTGTAAACATTATCATGGTAGTCTAAACATCAGATGGTGAATATTCACCTATTAATAAAAATCAATTTCATCTAATTAATTTAGACAGAAACTGATGGAAATTTCTAAAAAAAAAAATCAATAGACCCTTCTAGAGAATGTTAGCTAATGTTGCTTTGCTACAGACCAGCTCATTTTCGTTGGTGAAGAAATGATTCTGATTCAGAAGCCTGAATCAGAACTAGTTTCAGTAAGGTAAATTTGGTTTAGGTAAATTAATCCTGATAATTATTGATTTCATGAGCAACAGTGCTTTGATTTTCAGGTTCAATAACTTCAAGTTTGGTATAGATCTTAACAAAACACAAAATTGTAGCAGTACCTTTATAGTGCATATTCTTGTAATTTTTCATTCTGCATCCAGTTCCAGAGCCCCCAACACAAGAAGGACATGGAGCTGTTGGAGCGGGTCCAGAGGAGGGCCATGAAGATGATCAGAGGGCTGGAGCACCTCACCTGTGAGAACAGGCTGAGAGAGCTGGGGCTTTTCAGCCACAAGAAGAGAATGCTCCTGGGGGACCTTATAGTAGCCTTCCAGTACATGAAGGGGGCCTACAGGAAACATGGGGAGGGATTTTTTATAAGGGCATGTAGGGACAGGACAAGGGGAAATGGCTTTAAGCTGGAAGAGGGTAGATATAAATTAGATATTAGGAAGAAATTCTTTACTGTGAGGGTGGCGAGACACTGGTACAGGTTGCACCGGGAAGTTGTGGATACCCACTCCCTGGAAGCATTCAAGGCCAGGCTGGATAGGGCTTTGAGCAACCTGGTCTAGAGGGAGGTGTCTCTGTCTATAGCAGGGGGGCTGGAACTAGATGATCTTAAAGGTCTCTTCCAACCCAAAGCATTCTATGACTCTATGATTTTAAGAATGGAAATTATTCATAAGCATTCGTTACTTCAGATGATAAATATGTAATCAGCATCTCCGGGTCTGAAGGATATGTTTGACACTTAGATCATTACAAAAAGCTTTGCAAACAACACCTGATCCAAAGTCTTTCATCTTAACATTCAATTGTTTTGTTTTTTCTTTGTTTTTGTTGTTGTCGTTGTTTGGTTGGTTTTTTTTATTTATTTCTTCAGGTATTACTGATGGATGAGAAGAGAGAACAGAAGACTTAGAATTTAATCAGCCAAAATCAGTGTCTTAGCTGTAAACTGACTTCACAATTCTTACTTCCTCAATAGAGTCCCCTCTCCCTATTACATATTCTTAGCAAATTGAAGATTGACAGATATTTGGAAGCAAAATGCTTGCTTCTATCCACTATGTTTAAAATTAGGCTTCAGATATTAATTTTTACCAGAAAAATAAAATAGGTATAACTCACTACAACTATATGTTATTTGTATTTCAACATACTTGAGTTATGAATTTACGCACTTATGTGAATGCATAAACTTTTTTGAAACAAAGGTTAACTGAGTGAGTTGCAATGTATGTAATATGCAGGAATGAGACCGGATGTTGACCTGACCTCTTCTGGGCCTACGCACAGCGAAGCCTACAAAAGTTTATAAACCACTGACAGAGTTGAGAGGATTCCAGAGTAGTGGAAGCACAGTTAACATCCTCTCACTTCAACAATATAAACCTTATTTCAGGTTTGCTTTCCTCAGACACAAAGTCAGTGCATTTGCAGTAGAGATGGGCTTGAGTTTTGAGGGTGGACCTCTGCTGCTGGCTGCCCAGAACAAGACACTCAATGTGTTTTCATAAGAAGAGTCTATTTCCAACCTGAAGAAGAGGTCGAGAGAACTCTATTCACTGAGCAGCAGGAGCAAAATCTCTGCCTGCTCCTGTATGTATTTAAATACCACTGTGAACTGAGAGGGACATAAGTGAGGAATGAAATGCATGAATATGAGAAGTACCTACATGCTTTGGACATCTGGAGAATGAAGCACAAATCCTTCAGCATGAGATAAAACTATCTGATGCAATTATAATTGCAGCACTATAGTACTGTAGCAAAACTTGACAACTGAAAGTCAGTGATAACAAGCAGACTAATGAAGCACCTACAAAACATTCTCAGAACTACTGACATTATCACAGAAGTAGTTATAAAATGTGAAAGAAGACTGGACAAATATCTTCTGCTTCCAAACTTAGATAGCTAAAAAGGAGCTTGACACTACTTTATGCCAATACCTGAATCAATCTCCTCCGACAGTAAGGCAGAGGATAACTGGAAAACAGAAGGAAAAAGGTATGATAAGCTTCCAACATGCTCCAGCACAGTTGTGTTAACTGCCTTAAAGGACTTCCTTGCATCTACTTTCACAGAAAGGATGATAGGATACCTAAGACTGCCCAGTATTCTGTAATATAAGGGGTGATCCATGCAAAATATATAAATTGTTGAATGCATCTAGAATTGCTTATTCAGGAAAAAAAAAGAAAAAAGATGCATAGGGAGCACTTAATGACTTTTGGCAATGCTCATTCAAGCAGACAATCTCTCATTAAACCTTCATGTGCCAAGGGAATGAAAAATAACTTTCTTTGGCTATATGACAGCAGAAACTAATTAATACGAGTTCTAATTTAAAGGGATGCTGTCAATTTACACATGAAAATTACTGAAGCTTGTTTTCATTTTATCTACCTCTTGCAACAGTCAAATATTACTGTCATGATGGTAACTAGAAGATTAGCACAAAAGGCATTTTGTTTACTTTCATTTTTCAGCAGTTTACCTCATTAATCCTTCTGATTGTGTAGGTGTTTCACATAGCAGCAGAGGAAAAATATAACAGCAGAGGAAAACTTGTTTTTGAAAATGGGAGCAAAAACCATATATGCACAGACTGAGATTGTATATGTACATATATACACATACTAAGACATATGTAGGGAATCTGAAATGGTATTTAACATCACCTAGAAACTAACCAGTTTCCCATCTGATGGTGCAGTTCAAACTTCTATAGTTTTGGTCATATGGTACACTTCAGCCATGTACATAAAACTTACATCAGAGTAACGTTACAACTGATGCATGAGTAGTATGAACATTTATTTATCAGTATTACAAATAAGGAAGAAAAAAACATTGCTTTCATATTTGCATTGCTACTTTTTGTCCCACTACCCTACTATCTTAATTCTCTTTCATTCAGACACTTGAAGTGTTTAGAACAAACAAAAAATTAACCAACTTTCTTGATAGGCACTTCCCAAAATTCTCCTTTGCAAAATCACAGTATTTGTAGTGTTGCATATTAAGTCTGGAAACAATTCATTACAGAATTACACAATTGCACATGCTGTATGGAGAAGTTTGATACTCCTGTCACACAAAAAAGAGTGAGCACTTACTCTATCAAAGTATTTAAAATTTATATACGGAATCAGGAGTAAATATTCAGTGTCTTGTTTTAAAAAAAACATATATAGAGCTTATTGACGTATGCACCATTTGTTTTTTGATTCATATTTTAAGACAATGAAAAACACATGCTCACTAATTTCTATGCTTTAGTTACATATTACTTAAACAGTCAATTAATCCAGTTTCCAGGACTTCTGTTGATCTCCAGTTAAATTTAAAATCAAGTTGAAGTATCTTTGCTCTTTGTTTTAAACTAAATAAGCAGATGTTTTCCCTTTTTGCTTTTAGTTTGTTGCATGTCCTTGGTGAGAGGAAGAAGATGCTATATGTATTATGAATACGAAAGAAAGATCCAAAGCTGATTGCACTTCAACACACAGCTTGAAAGTTGATTTTTCAGATTTATATTTTTACCACCTTACTAAGGAAGGGTATATTTTTATTCAACAAACAAACAAACAAACAAAACAACAAACAACTTTTAGGTTTTAGATCATCTTTTTCACCCTCTATATGACTATATACACAGATACACTTTCTAGAAATGTTTCCAACTACGGTATAAACTAAAATGTTAAGCTGAGTCTATTCAAATACGTAACAAGAGTTTTAAGGTGAATAAAATATATAAAAACATATGGGTAAAACATAACCTCAGCTGAAGGGAATCAACTGCTATCCTTAAGGGACTGGATGTTATTTGTACATCAGGCCAGTGAAAATCCACATAATCCACAATTGTGTATTAGTATGGTAAGAAAGATTTGAGGTAGAACTGAACTGAGAATGATGGCAAGAGAAGAAAATCTTTCCAATTTTCTGCAGTATTTTAAGTAACGCTATTGCTTGGGTAATGGAAGAAAGTAGATTTTCCAGTTCAGAATGAGACAGATTTCTTGCAAATGAAATAGAGCAGGCAACACACAAAAGTAGTAAAAGTAAGGTGCAAGTAGGTGAAAATGAAAGTCATTGGATCACTCAGAATTAGAGTTGAACAAATCATGTAACTTCAGTAGCCAAGTATATTGTGAAAAGTTTAAGAAGTACAACACTACCAAAATAATCTTCTTGCTATAATAAGAACACCAAAATTACTATATGCAACTCTATACTATCAAGATGGATGATAAGCATAATCTTAAGGTTAAAGCAAAAGGTGAGGTGAGTAGCAGAAGAAATGGTTACACTAATCTCTATGAAAAGCATGCATCTTCATCTGCTGGATCCTGCTGTATTATAATCACATGCAAGATTTGTTTTGATTTCAAGTGGTAGATTATCCTCAACTGGTGTGTTTAGTTTAAAGCTTAATATGGCCATGTACAAGCCATAACCAAAGCAGAAATCCTCACCACTGAGTAGGGACAGTATAATGAAGGAATAATGCATTACTTTTGTATTTTGCATCGTAATCACTTCAACAAAACACTGCCTATCTGGCAGACTGAAATGACACTGACACTGTTAATTCAAGGACTTCTTAATTAGAAGTCATGGGTATCTGCATTTTAGCAGTTAGAGGAGATTTTAAATTAAAAAGCAGGAAAAAAATCTCGTTTTCTCTGAATGTAGAATCAAACACAATTAGATACATCAGTCTTGGGAAAAAGGAAAGAGATAACATAGCCATTGTGTGACCTCTCTATTGCCAGAGGCAACTGCATTGAAGATAACACCTTTCACAAACTGAGAAAGCTCTATTTTAGTATCAGTTGTCTTTTTATTTTATTTTTTAAATTAACTTCTGTTGGAAAACTGTTTCTTCATATTATTATTGATGACTGTAAGTTTTCTTAAAATGTAAAGTCCTTCATAATTTTTGGACACTTTTCAAATGTCTCTTCTTCCATTGATAACACTGTATTTTGTGACAGGATCCCATATTCATTCTACTCCTGCATGGTGTACACAAGTAACAGGTTTGAAATGGGATACAACTATCTTGCTAAATTAAATAACACTCAGAAGGAAACATAGGTACAGATATCCCAATCTGCACACCTCCCACTGCAGGTGGAATTCACTCTGCATAGTGACATTCCTCATGCTGGTGAGAGGAAATCAGTAGTAAACTTGGACACAGAAAACATGGAAATTTCTCAAGATCTTTGAAACTGTTGTACGAAATATTCATTTGATGATCTCTTAAGCAGTAGTCATGCCAAATTCATTTATCTGGGAATCCTATCCCCAGTGTACATTGGAAGTGTACAAATAGCAGCACAAAAATTGAAAATTACAGGAAAATCAAGTACGTTCAAAGTAGACTAGCAAGGATTTTTGGAAAATTATGATGTTTCCCTAATCCCCAAATACTCTTTCCATTCACATACTTCATACCAGCAAGAAATTTTTTTCTAAGCTGCACAGCTAGTGGGAAAGTGCTTATGGCAGTGGGCTTCAGGGAGCCGTAGGCCATTGCTGATCAACATAGACTATGGGCACAGAGACAACAAGAATCTATAATGCAGAGCTAAGAAGCCTGTACTAACAAATGTAAAGAAAAACAAAAGACTCGTTACTGCTTTATTTTATCCCCTCCTGTTTGAGGAGTTACAGTGCATATGATGCAAGAACTGTTTATCAGTAAGGATAAATCCAACATAGATGAAAATATAAATATTGCAGTCACTTAGCAATTAAGAAACAATTCTGGTTTAATAAGCCACAGAGTGTATACACATGTAAATGCAATAAACAATTTACTCATATTTATGAATATTTGTAGTTATTGAACATGCCAGAATTGAATTATTCATTTCAAGAATCTTTGCTGTCATAAATTGCTCATATATCTACTTATTTATCAAAATTATTCATCATTAAAATGAAATTTAAAGATGAATCAGTGATCTAAATGAGCAGTTAGTGCAATCTGAGTGTGGTTGTGAGAAATAGGGAGGAACTGTTATATTAAGGCCAAAGCTTTTCACTATACACAATTATTGTAGTCTGATTGCACTCATAATTTTACTTCACAAGGATAAAAAGTCAAGAGATCATATATGTAAATCAAAGAATTCATGAACTTTAGAACTACAGATCTTTAAGTGATTTAAGTTTAAAAACTACCAGCAATAAACTGTCTCTATGGACAACTGTTTGAATGTATTTACACAGTAAGGAATATGATAGTTCAATGCCAAATCTAGCAATATGGTTGATGGTTGAAAAGTGAAACACATAACTGAATTGTATTTCTGCTGTCTACCAAAATTGTGCAACCCCATATTTTTAGGAGGTATATAAAACTGTGAACCCTCTGTTCATGATTTTAATGCCAAGCAGAAGTGAATCTTAACTTAAACAATCTTCTCCCTCCCCCACACCTTCTTCCACCCCCCCACATCCCCCCAACAGCCCAATAGCCGGAGCTGGTCTGTTCCTGTCATTCTTCATTCTCTAACCAGATTTTTCCTCCTCTTGTATTTGTGCAAACCATTGTTTCCTCCTAAGCACAAACTTCTGCAATTCTTTTTAAATTACATTCTGTTTTGTAAAGCTCTTTTCCCAATTTTAGAGTATTATTTTAAATTCTAATCCTGTAGAAGTCTTACAGATCTTAATAGTTTAATACTATTCACATCTGCACCAAACAGAGGACATCCATCCTTTCTATTCCATCATCTATATTAACCAATGAAATTACTGAACAGCACTCAATCGACAGCCATCTGCAAAACTTAACTAAAACACCCTTCTCTTTCGATAGTTTCTATCCAGCTCTGCATTATGACAGTCTTTTCAAGAACTACAATGAATAACAATTCTTAAATAATTGTATCACTGAGCCAACACTCTACCTAAGATTTATAGATGACATTTTTATTATCTGGTTTGGAAATTTGGACTCTTATTGATTTTTTTTTTTTACCACAAATTCAATAGTCACCGCTCTCCATCAAGCTGTCCCTGCAACACTCATACAAAAGCATCACTTTACTGCAGCTATGACAGCAATGCTAACTTGCAGCTGTGACAAACAAAACTGAAGGCCAGAACAGACATTAAAAATAGCCCTCTAAAAGCCTCCATTTACAGTTTGTGCTGAAGCTATGAGGATAACACCCATGGTGCTCACCTTAGTACCATAGAGGGGGTTTATCCATCACCAATACCCAAAGTTTCTGAAAGTTGTGAAACACTATGGAAGGAATTAAGTACATAATACATAATGACTCTTCACCTCATCGCTAAATGCACACCTATTGTCAGTTCCTGTCCTATGCCAGAAAATCCACAGAATTCTGTTAATTACTACTTGTACTACAAGAAACGTCTTGTCCTTCAAATGGCCGTCCAGCCTAGATACATTCATTTTAACAGGGAACTACTTGTGCTCTCAAACACACCAAATGAATATAAATTTTGCTTAAGTAAATAACAGAAAAAATACTAACATACCTCTATCTTATCACAATAGATATTCTCAACAGCAGAACAATTAGCACCTAATATATTTTACAACTGCTTTTCCTGGAATATAGTACGCTTCATTCAGTACACCACATTCTCATAATTGTAGAGGTGAAGTTTAGCAGCTTTTCCATAGAGTAATGATAGCTCAAACAAAATCTGCATAGGAACACGTACTCCAAATGGAAACATTTACTGCAAAATTTACATTACATCATGTATTTAGTTGTGAGAGGGAACCTGCAACACATTTTCAAAAGAGCTTTCAAATTAAAATTCATGATTAATATGTTACTTTCCTATCTTGCAAACTGATAAATTATGGATTTGGCACATTATTATCTTCCTGTCCTCCCTCCTTCTCAATTTTGCATGTTATAAACTGTTGTCTACTTTCTCTTTGATACATTCTTTAAAATTTCTTACATCTCCCCACCCTTGTTCTTGCTCCATGCGCACCATCCAATTTTATTTCAGAAAATTCAGCATTCAGAATCTTGGAGGAAGTACTTAGAATCACAAAGAACTTTTGCAAGGATTTAATCTCTGCATGTACCACTCGCATGTCTATATGGCAGTGCCCTTCTCTCTAATCAGTAACACTTTACAACAGTATTCTCTAGAGATCCTCTGCTATGGGGTGAAATTCAAATTGCCCTGAAAATTGTTCAGGTGATGAAGGGAGACTGGAGTCTCAGAACCTATCTGCTCATAATTTAATAGTACGCAGAAGGAAGAACAGCTTTACTGATACTTATTTCAGAGGAAAATCACCTGAGCTAAGAGGTACAGAAAAAGTGCTTGACACAGATGGATGAAGTCTGGAGATCCAGCCCAATTGTGCAGAGATGACGATGAGGATCAATAATCCTCTGCAAATATCTGGTTTTCACTCTGCAGAAGACAGGCACCTCTCAGATTCTATCAGCTGGAGAGATATTACTATTTCTGAAGAACAGACATGTACATTTCTCTCTCTGATATCATTCTTTGCCTGAACTAAAATGAGTTATTTTTGAAACCAAGAATTTTGTTCTGCTTTTCTTCTCCTCAACTTTAGTGAGTGGCCAGCATAAGAAAGGTTGTCACAGATAAATTACAAACTAGGTTCCACCAATTATACTTGGACGCCTCCTTCCTGAAACTTTAAGCTAAGCTCTGCATTTTCTGGGGCTCATTTGTTGCACTTAATCATATCCACTTCTCAAATATTCACTAGCTGCAAATGCGTAGCTTGCAGATAACAGCAATATTGAAAATAGTCCTTTGAAATTTAAGGGTCAGTTTCAATTTGTTTCTTACAAGTAGACTCTTGCTTGCTTTGTAGCCAGCTTCTGTAAATCAGTCTTTTGGATTCCTTGTCCTAGGAATTTGTGACAGGATTGCACATTACGCAAATTTGCTGCTGAAGCAACAAAAACATCACTGCATTTTTGGGCTGAAGTTTTAACCTTTGTTCCCTTACATTATTCTTCAGTACCACGTCAGAATCTTAATGAAAGAGCTATGCACTTAAATTCCTGTTTCATAAATTAAGCTGGTGATATATGCTGCCCTCCCCAGCCAATACATTTGAACAGTGTTTTTGTTGTACCTGAACAGAACATAGGAAAAAGACCTTAAGAGAAAGAGATCCTGCATCTTGTCTTTCATGCCTACTACCTTTCCAAAAAGTTTCATCATTTTTGCATTACTATTTCAAGTCTTTCTTGACAAGAGTGTAAAGAAATGAAGAGAAAGCCTGACTAATTCAACTCAGGCCTATAGCCTACAGCCACAGTGAAGAGATAGTACCCTACAGTAAACTACCTCATGGACACCCAAATCTAATGGAAGCATCTTTCATCTTTTACTTTTTTTTTTCTTAACAAAATGAACTTTATAGTTAATGCCTCTTCTTTCTTCTAAAATTGCATCTATACTTTGATTTCTAAGGTGATGACTTGCAAAAAGTAAGCTTGCTGGAAGGTCCATCTTCATATTAATTCATTATAAAATATACTCCTCAGATGACATGATAAAAACACTATCAGCACTATATCAGTACATCCCTAGTCAGAATAGTGCTGTGAACAGTTTCTAAGAGCAATCTGAACAGACTTTTGCTTTCATTTGCATGGTGGAAGTTTAAGGCACCTTAAATATGTTTATAACAAAAGATTTATCGCAAACCTCCAGATTGTTTGCTTTTGGACTGCTAAAAATAGTAGACAGTTTTGCACAAGATATTGTTCAAATGGCAGAAACTGCAGGTTAGGAAAAATCTTCTGTCATTAATATATTCAACAGCACATTGAAAGTAACATTTTCAAAATGCAATCACAGACTCAGTTCCTTAAACTATAAATTTTATTTTTATGGATTTCCTCTGAAATTTACCCCCAGAAGCTTTTTGTTTCTTGTTAGACATTTCAGAACCCATTTTAAGTGCTGCCCTGTGATCTAGCAAAGGTAATCTAGCTTGGAAGAGTCACTGAAACATCGTCACCTCCTAGTAAGTGAGTTAATAAGATATGGCAATATGCTTCAAATCAGTGTTGTTAAAATCACTAACTTTCCCACCAACGTATATACATAACTGATCTGGCAAAGCTGAAGAGCCCATTGGAATATGAGAGCCTTTTCTCCTCTAAGAGGAGAGCCTTCTACAAATGCAGCAAAACCAGCTCTTGAAAGAGTCAAAAACTACATAAGATAACTTATGCTGTCTACTTGGGGGGAATTTAAACACAAATCAAGCACCTCCTGGGGACAGATTGGCTTCAAAGATACTATGAAAGTCTTTTACAGTAGAAAAGGAAACTGAAGTGAAAATTACAAAGCCGCAAATACCTCCTGGCAGAAAAGGAAAAGATGATCCCTTCCCTAATGTGAAGGAAAGAAGGAAGAAAGAGGCAGCTGCATGACAAAGGGTTCTCTAGTATCTTAACTTCAACTTTGCTATTGATTATAGAAGAACTACCTCATCTTCACTCTTTTGCATTTATCTAACACTTACATTCAGTTCTACAAGGAAAGGTAATAGCAGAAGGAAAAGCAATTAAACAGGGTATAGGCTGTACTGACTGCAGTTTGGCAACACACTCTCAGATCTCGTGGCAGCGCTGAGAAGTAACACACTCGCAACTTGAGCCTGTAAAGGCACCAGAGACTCACCCAAGCAATCCAAAGGGCTCGCCAGGGAAGCACCAAACCAGAGGGGTGTCTCTTGGTCAGCGCAGCTCCATCTCTCCCACTTATCTAATTCAAACCTGTCTTCCTTCGTGCTGTAGAGAAGACCTTGTGACTAGGCACGACACCAAAAGTGCTGCCATCCTCTCTGAATAAGCTCTGGAATTCCATTGTGTCCTGATTTCTTCCAAGAAGTAGTGTCCAGGGAAGCACAGCATCCTCTACTACTGTTGCAGCAAATGGCAGCTCGCAATGCAGAGGGCTGCGCAGAGGATGGGTAAAAGCAAGGGCATTTTACAGCCCTGCGAAGAAGTAATTCATCCTTTCTGAAGAAAGGAGGCCAGGCTGGATGAAGCTTTGTGCACCTTGTGGAAGGTGTCCCTGCCCATGGCAGGGAGGATTGGATTATAGGTTCTTCAAAGTCTCTTTCCACCCAAACCATTCTATAAAAAGCTAATATTAGCTGGAAAAGGCAAGGGAGGTGTGCTCTTCATGAAAACTAGCAACAAAGGTAATGAGCAAAGGGGTTTATTGTACCAAAGGTCTTGATGTTAAGTAACAGCTTTCAGCAATGAGCACTTAGATTGCAAGTCTTAGGAGGAAGCATATATTGGGGCCACTCAAAGTGACTACAGAAGTGTTGAAGCATTAAAAAAGAAGCACGTACTGCAGGTAGGGTGTTCTAGCACAGAAAGGTATACAGAATGTGTTCCTTGCTAGATACCATTCCTGCCAGTTAACACTTGGGGCATAGTTGTCTAGTTTTGGAAGCCTGAAAGTTTACTAGCTCTGGTACGAGTACATTTTATGACACATTATTCCTACATGGTAACAATTTCCAGAGCTCTAATTTACTCAGATAGTAAAGCAAGGTTACATACATTTTGCAATAGAACTTATGGTTCAAGTCAGTTACACACGTGTTTTGTCACAGCCCTGTCAAAAACAGCTGAAGGATACTGGTGGATGGCAAGCTGGACACAAGCCAGCAATGTGTACTCGCAGCCCAGAAGGACAACCATATCCTGGGCTGCATGAAAAGAAGCGCAGCAAGCAGGGGCAGGAAGGTGACCCTGGCCCTCTACTCTGTGTTGGTGAGACCTCACCTGGAGCACTGCAGCCAGATACGGAGTCCTAAGTACAGGAGAGACATGGACCTGCTGGAGCGCATCCAGAGGAAGGCCACAACAACAAAGGGATGGAACACCTATTCTACAAGGACAGGCTGAGAGAGCAGGGGCTGTTCAGCATGGAGAAGAGAAGGCTCCTAGGTGACCTGACAGTGGCCATATCTAAAGGGGAGCTATAAGGAAAAAGGGGACAGACTTTTTATCGCGGTCTGCGGTGACTGGACAATAGGAAAATGGCTTAAAACTTAAAGAGGGTAGATCTATGTTGGATGTAACCAAAAAAAAAAAAAATCCTTTACAGAATAGGCAGTGAAGCATTAGAATAGGTTTCCCAGGGGCGAGGTAGAAGCTCCACCCCCAGAGACATTCAAGGCCAGGCTGGAGAGGGCCCTAGCAACCTGAAAGTGACCTTGGTATGCTGATGGACAGTCAGCTGAATATGCGCCAGCAGTGTGCTCAGGTGGCCAAGAAGGCCAATGGCATCCTCACTTGTATCAGGAATGGAGTAGTGAGCAGGAGCAGGGAAATAATCCTGCCCCTATACTCGGCATTGGTGAGGTACCTCAAGTACTGTGTTCAGTTTTGGGCACTTCAATACAGACAGGACACTGAGGTGCTGGAGCAGGCACAAAGAAGGGCAATAAGGCTTGTGAATTGCTTGGAGAATATGCCCTATGAAGAGAGACTAAAGGAACTGGGGCTGCTTAGTCTGGGGAATAGGAGGCTGAGGGAAGACCTTACTGCTCTCTTCAAATACCTGAAAGGTGATTGCAGTGAGTGCAGGGTTGGTCTCTTCTCACTGGTGACAGGA
This sequence comes from Numida meleagris, assembly GCF_002078875.1. Lineage (NCBI taxonomy): Eukaryota > Metazoa > Chordata > Aves > Galliformes > Numididae > Numida > Numida meleagris. The sequence continues at coordinate 20,229,751 of NC_034414.1, forward strand.
TGAGGGGGAATGGCCTCAAGCTGCACCAAGGGAGGTTTAGATTGGATAGCAGGAAAAAATTCTTTACAGAAAGAGTTGTTAAGCACTGGAATAGGCTCCCCAGGGAGGTGGTTGCGTCACCATCCCTGAATGTGTTTAAAAACGATTTGGACATGGTGCTCAGGGACACGAGCGGTGAGTTGTTAGAGTTAGGGTAGTATGGTTAGGTTGCGGTTGGACTTGATGATCTTTGAGGTCTTTTCCAACCTAAGCAATTCTATGATTTTGTGTCCCTGTTCATTACATGGGAGTTGGACTAGATGACCTTCAAAGGTCCCTTCCAACTCAAAAGGTTCCATGATTCTATGAATACAAATATGTGAACATATACATGGGTATAAACATCTAAACAGTTCATATCTGCTCTCTACTCATGGTGAATAAGAGTTGCTGCCTCCCTACCGTGTTTCAACTTCAGAAATATTCTTCACTTCACCAAACAAGACCAGAAACAAATGCTTTTCCCTGGAAAATGTGAAAGAAAAGTTTCTAATGAAAGGTACTTAGGTGAGAAAGTAAAGTTTGCTGAAAAGGAAGCTGCTTGTCTTAAGAGACCAGACAGTGTCAAGACTACAGAACTTAATCTGAGAAACCAGGTACACCATCCTATATGTTTTCATGTTTACGACATATGCTACATCTAACATTTACACCAGCTCTTTTCTTCTGTATCTTGATGAGAAACTCAGGTTTCTAACCTAGAGGCTATTCAAAGATAGGCAGTACATCCCTTGAGAAGGGGATCCGCTCAAACACCATCTTTGGAAACAGAAAAGTTAAGAGAGTTGTTCCTTACTGTTTCATTCCTTGTGGTTTGTCTTTTATGTGATTGTAGGATAAAGATGTATTTCTCTTGGTTAGGTGGGCTTATGTACATGTAAGTACACATGTAAGTAGTAAAGTAATTTACAAAGGTAAATTGTATAAACTTGTGAAGTTTTAGATAGAGTTCATTGCACACATTTGGCTCAAGTGTTTATAGACATGTTGCAAGAGAGTCTAGATGGTGTGAGGTTTTACTACAAAGTTTTGCAATATAATTCCTATGTATTTATTACAGAATTGAAATGAATCAAATCACTTTTTACTTGCTTAAGTGAAAAGTCTTGTTGACATTTAACCAAAAATCATTCTAGACTGCATTTATTGTTAACTCCCTAATGTAGTTGCACTTCACAACCTCAGCCTTCTAAACTAACATAGCAAAAACACTGGTTTTTTAAGCTACAAATGCCACTTGTGGTTCAGTCAGATTTCTTGGACATCTTAGGCATTATTCTGTTGTCTTTCCAGTTGAGCAGTCAGGTTCAGTAACCTGAACATCACTCTGGTTGCAGCTGCCACCTAACAGGAGACTCCTAAACAGAACAGCTGATGCTGTTAACTGCCAGCAAGAGAATTTCAGAAGAAAGACGTAGATCAGAGGCATCTGGCTCACAGTATCTTCCACCAGTCTCTTTCCCACCCTCAATCAATATCTGTTGAGATTCTCAGGCTTTGCAACATGATTACCATACTGCAAATCCTGTAATTTGTAATATCGAAATACAAAAACCAGTTGCTTTGGAATTCAATCCCTGAAACTAAGAAGTATGACTAATTAGATGGCCTCTTGCTGTGGATGTTAGGAGAACATACAGCACACTGAAAACATACGTTAAAGGTTCTTTCCTACAAAAGCATTCTATTTCTTAGAGAACTGATGCACAGAAAGTGTTAGTTTGAAAAAACTAATCACTACTGTTTAATATCAAGCTGGCACAAGGACTCAGGTGTAGTAACATGCTAGTGGTTAAGTTTGTTAATACAAGGACAAAAAACCTGCTGAAAATGACAAAATGTTCGCTGAAACTATAAATTTCAGAATTTAAGACAAGGATAAATCTACTCAGTTAACTATGATATGCAAAGAATATGATTTTGGCAGTTCACCTTTGTTTCAAGTTAAATAAATTTTAACTGAAAACAAGTCCTTGGATAAATACTGCTTCAGGCAGACAGCGTAGAGGATTATGACACTTAAAAATGCCTAAAAAAGTACAGCCTAAGAGTATATCAGGTGAAATACACAGAAGATGCTAGGACATAAACTCTTCTACACTGAAATACATGGGGTAAAAAAAATCATATTTCCTTTTTAATTCTAATTTTTTATTGGAAATGCAAGGCAGAAAGACATCACTAGATAACCTAGGAACAGATTACTGTGTCCTCCTGTGAACTTGCTCTTTTGCATTTAGTGAGCCATTCACTGACAGTCACCAGTATTCTGAGAAAAGATGGAAAACCACCCCCAGAACCTATCTGGCAAGGTCTACATATCATGAACACCACTATCTTTCTGAACTATCCTGGTGTTTACTGAAACCAACTCTGAAGACTTATAAAGTGTAAGGACACACTGAAAGGAACAACTTTGCTACAGACATCTACAATTACTTTACTTTCTCTTATTAGTTACTTGTTTTAAAACACTCTAGATTAACTTAATATTTGTTCAAAACTCTGTACGTTTTTCAAATTATGAGCTAGCATGCTTACCAGCACTATTTTTATTGTTTAAGTTTTATCACACCAGGGATTGACAAAATTGTATTTGTCTTAATGAAAATAAGTTATATTAAAATAACCCCAAACATTACTGATAAAAAACAAAATCTAAATTCTAATACACAACTTTGGAGTAGTAATAGGGTTGCCTTGAAGTTACCGCTAATGAAGTAGCAAGTTTTTCATAGGCTAATGAAGCAATTTCAATTATGAACAATGTTTGAAGAGCATGTAATCCAACACTAAGCTCAAAGCATAACTTTATGAGAGCTGGCTCCCTTCTATGTCACAGCAGGCAGAGGCATGTTGCTCAGAAATTTCTTCACTGTGAAGTGTTCTGCCTACTCCAACATAAATTACAGTTGCTTCTGACAAGCACTTTGAAGCAGACAAACATGCAACTGCATGGAATTGGCTACTCTTGGTTTGTTTTATATGTATTTTGTTTCATTTAGAGGAGTAAATCCATCTTGGATTTTATAATTTAAACATTGAAGCATATTCCAATTAACTAAGCCTATATATAGTGCACTAGTATAGTGCACTGCCTGTAAAATATTAACCATTATGATTTCCTCACTTAATGCTTACCAGAATGCTCTCAACGTGAAATGCATCTGCTAAACATCCACTGTCCTTGTAAGAACCCTAACGACACTGAATTATCATTAACTACATCAACAAGTTGCAATATTAGCTGACCTGGCCTACTTAACACAGGCATTGCCACTGAGAACCATTTATATTAAAATAGTTCTTACAGCTCCAGCTTCTGTCATCCCTTTACAAGAAATACGCTATTCTACTGTTGTATGAGTCAGTTGAAAATTCATGAACTTTGAATACATACTGGAAATTAAAAGGTTACAATTCTCCATTTAAAAGCTAAACGATTGGTGACATGAAAGTAAGTAAAGATGAAAAATCTTGTATTTCATGTGTACGTAACAAATTTCACCCCACTTGTTATGGAGAATATTCCATATTTTGTTCACATTTTTTTTTTACTAATTTACTCAGGTTTCCGGACAGAATGTAGGAAAGGGAGATTTGTATTTGCAAGGATTATTTGCATGGATCTTTCTTATCATTTGAAAGTGGATTAATTATTGCATTAAGAGTCCAAGATAAATAAGAAAGCCTCTAATATATATTGAAATACTTGAAAGTTAATGTACTAAAGCAAACTTTTGTAAAGCAGCTGATATCACATGGAATTGTATTATATGCTATTGGTACTAACAACTAACTCCTTTATGATCTGAACATTTCTGATTACAGGATGAGCTTTTCTATAGTTTCTAATTCTACTTGATTGTTGCCATTTAAAAAACAGCACATAACCAGCAAAAAGAATAGAAACAACCCCAAAGCACATACAGATTGAGAGCAAAATCTTACGCACTTACAATAAATGCCACAAAACTTTTAAATTAGGCATGTATAAACGCAAAATCCAGTATATCCTGAAAGTTCAGACAGATCTCACCCGAAGAACTAGTAAATGTATTAAAAGTCTGCTAATTATTTTTTCTTTTACATAGGATTATTAAAGCTATACAGAATTCTCCCATTTCACAATACTACCACCAAAAAACCAACTGAAAAAAGTCACTAAGTATTTTTGTTTTCTATAAAATTGTATTCCATCATGATCTGCACACATCAACAGTATGATATTAAGCTATTTGCATGATGAGCATATCCACGGGTCGGTCTCTTTCTGAAGAGAGTTAATGATGTCAGAATTCTATCACAGTGGAAGTTGTCTCAACATTTATAATTTTCTGAATATTATCCAAATAGTGCCAGTTTAGTTCACAGATAACCTAAAACAGTTTGGAAATGCTTTTATTTTAAGGAGATGTTAATTCTCAAACCAGGTAATCCAGGAGAAATCTGAGAAGGTCCTCAGTTTTACCATTTCACCGTAGTTTCACTAGCCAAATACTGGTCTGCATCTCCATAGGATCTGAATGAAAACTTCGCCCTCCTCCACTGACAGCCCTGTAGAAAGAGTAGTGGTGCCACTGGGAGCTCCTTAGCTCCCACGACCTTCAAGAGAAGTCAGAGCCATGACAGAAGAGTCCTTGGGAAGGTCTGTAATGAGCAGGTATATGGATCTTCAAAGAGGTAAGTCAGGCTGGACACACAGTTCCCACTGACATTACACAGAATAAAACAGTCTCATAAGTCTGTGAGAAGAAATAATTTCTGCAGATTAAATTCAGAGCTCCTGGGTTTGATTTATTTTCACTAGCATACTCCAGGTCATTTCATATTAATATGACTCTATAAACCTAATTTGTGGCTGGATGAGCCCTTACTACAGAGGTAAAGACACAAAGCTTCTGAAATATTTAGACATGGAAAGAACAGCTCCCTAAAAGTGTAATGCCATACAAATATGTATCCCTAGAATGTTTTAGAGGATATATGCAGTAGTTTTTGCTGTTTTCTTTTGGAGTTTCATTATAGAAGTGTAAAAACACAAAAAATTTCTGAAAAACATCCTGCAAATGGGTCTATAAAAGTAAAACATCCACCTACAAAAAGATCCAAATAAATTCGGGTAAAAATAACATCTAGATCTACTATTCATTCTATTTTTATAGCTTCCAGCATTTTTCACTGTGTAATTCCCTCTCTCAAATAAAGAGCATGAAAGATATTGTTTAATGAGTTAGGAGTTTGCATAATCATCTAGAATGATCATAAAGGCTGATCATCTGCAAGGAAACTTACACAGCATTTCTTTAGATTTTTTTTTTGCTGTGTATTCAAAGGCTTCATATTTTATACTCTATTAATTTGCAGGGTACAAAGGGAATATTCAGAGCTCTGCTCTGTCCAAGAGCAAAACAATTAATTGAAGTCAGTAAGTTTTTACTCCTGATTAATCTCTGTAAATTTATATGATATCCTATACAGTTGGGCTTTGGTGGTATTAGCAAGCGCAGCTGCAGGGATCCTCTGAAGGCAGGTTTTCCACAGCATGGACTGTTTCTGCCTTACCTAAACATGGTCCTGATACATAGGATACTGGAACTGAATCCGTGAACTGCTGACAATTTAAATAAATAAATCGAACACAACTCCCCAAATAACCAAGTGTCAAATCTACAAAGCCACCACATGTCCTACACACTCAACCACACCTTGAAACTCAGAGACCGAATAGAAGATCTATGTCAGAAGAGGAGTGAATTCTACTATTACATTATTCCTGGCTGAGCCACATTCCTGTCAGTCTGATCATGTGGCTTACATTTATACAAATATATTTATAACAGTAGATAAATATGTGCATACAAATATATGTACATATATAGTGATGTAAATAGAGACTAACAATGACAACTGAATGCATATTCAGAATGACAAGTTTACATAGAAAAATCTTATTTCTGAGTATTTAGTAATATTGTGTTACATCTTAGCTTCAGTAGTTTTAACTGATCAAATAGTAGAAATAAAAAATCACTTAGTATTCTTTAGTAAACTGGTTTAAATATAAAAAACAAAATTTATTTGCTTTTCTGTGTATATGGAAACACTTATTTTACTGATAAAGTTCTAAAAGGTTGTATTGCAGGTGACATCATTTGTACGCATGCATAATATTCTGCCAGAAGCCTGCTCATCCAACTGGAGATCTAATTATCACTGAAGTCTGACACAGATTATTACTAGTAAATAAACAAATGGAATCATTTTATAAAGCTGTGCTAAAAACAAATTTAAGACTCATTTGTGATGAATGAGATGCCATATTACTCAGACCATAAAAGGAAGAAGTTCATTCACTTCTTTATATATTTTTCATGCAGTTCTATTTGTCAGGGATAAGACTCGATCATATCTGCTAGAGTTAACATCTATCTGCTCCCTTCACCCCTATTTTTTTCATTAAGAAAATAAGTGTATGCAATTGAGTAATAGGATTTCTTCATTTTGAAAGTAAGTAGTTCCAAAGTATAAACCTTTTTGAGAATTCTAACTTCTAAGAGGTTTCTTTCCATAAACATTTCATATGAAAATCTTCGATAGCAGCAACAGATGCAGCCAAAAGTATTTAATGTCTATGTCAGGAAAAGCAGAAGAAGGTACCAGGATATACTCCTTGACTCTCAAAAAGCCTGATAACTAGAAATGCTGTTCCGTCAGAGGTTTCATTCATTGTTGTACAAATATTATTCTACACTTGCAGTATTAATATTAAAAGGATAGTATGAGTACACTAGATGGACTGCAGCACAGAATTACCATGCTCAAGCCCTTTAAGATATAGGACAATCCATTCACTATGTGACAAACTAAATGGGAATCTCAGGAGTAACGCTATGAATTTGTATGTACACACAAAAATGTGCAACCTGAAACTGAAAAGCAGGTTATTCACCCTCAAAAACACACTCAAAAGTCTTGAATGCCTATTTTTGTCTATTACAGACAGACTTTGCCAAGTTACGCAAGTTGTGGAATATCTTTTTGTTGCCTGTTGGTGGCAATTTATTAGAACACGTTTGCACATGTAATTTGACTTGTAAACATTTATGGAACAGTTTTTCTTTTCTCCCTTTATTATCTTATGCTGTATCTAGTATTGGATGATACAGTAAACACTTTCTGCAAGAAAAACCAGAGGTATTTTGGTGGGATGGAAAGAAAATATCAGAAGCAGCTAACTTGACTAGCCAAAATCAAATGTTTTCTTCCTGCTTGCGTTAATTCAAAATACCAGAATGTCTCCTTCCTGAATTATGCATACTTCAGCAGACTGTGAAATAAAGCAAGAAGGGGACTTAGGGACAGTTTAACAGCATGCAAGTCTGATCTGGAGCTTGCACTACTAGCCATGCTCTGCAGACTAATTTTCCAGCTCCATCTGCCCTTTTGCTATACAGACAACTTTCTTCAGACATAAGGAAATTGAGCAGAAATGCGCAAAACCAAGAAAATTTGCTTTTCTCCAATTTCGTACTTGGTAAAATATTTGAGAATACAACTGAGTGAACCTTTTTTGTAGAGTACACTGTTCCCTGTTGTAGATATTAAGTAATAATAGAAAATTAGAGTACTGACTGAATCATGTCATACAAGATATACTGCCTGTGTAAGCAGAAAGGTTTCTAGTTATATATACATATTTTGAGATATGTCATAGTGAGGTTAAGATATAAGGAAAGCATTATAGAAATCTCTGTGCTGATCCTTGACACAGCTGCTGTTACAAACCCTGATAAAATGAAGAAAACTGAATTCCACCCTACCCAGAATACCTTACAGAAACTAACATTCTGCAAAACAAAACACCTCAGGAAAATAATTGAATACCTATGGTTCATTCTGTACATCAAGACATGCCACTATCTTCTATCTCAAGCTCACTTCAGCAGAATAACATGAGGGTGGCTCTGAAAGTCATACCTCCTATTCTGTTATGCTGGCCCACAAGTTCAGAGGAGGATGTTATGGGTATGGCAGTAGAGGTTGAAGTTTCCCACCAATATTGCCTTAAATTTTGTTGCCATGTGACAGATGGCAGCAGAGGGGCAGTCTGACAAAGGAGCACCTGACATGGGATTGAGTTTGTGTGGAAAAAATTGCACTCACTGACATTCATCAATACTTGCAGAACATTTATGGAGACCAAACAGCAGATGCACGCACAATGAGGCACTGGATGATGCATTTCAGCAGTGATGACAGTGACATAAAAGACAAGTCATATGCTGGCTGGCCCTGCATAGCATCACACCTCAAAATGAAGAGATCTCAATTAGCTCATCCATGCAAATCAGTGGATTACAAATACAGAATGGTGTACAGAGATGAATATCCCTTCAATACATTGGTAATGATGGTGGCAACATTAGAATTTCACAAAGGCTGCACAAGATGGGCCCTACAAATGCTCACACAGGAAAAGAAAGAACACCATATGCAAGCCTGTCAGGACCTATTGAACCAATACAAAGCTGACGGTGGCAGTTCCCTAAAAATCACATCACCAGTGATGAGATACCATGCCACTATTATGTGGGTACTGAGGAAGTTGGCAGAATTGATTGCTGAACTGCTTTCCATCAACCAGGGAAATCCCAGATGACTGGAAAGTGGTTGTGTCACCATTCCCAGAGGTTTTCTAAAGGGTAGGTGTCGCACTGATTTACATGACTCAGTGGCCATGTTGGTGATGGATTGACTTTTGGACTAGATTATCTTAGTGATCTTTTCCAACCTTAATAATTCTATTATTCTTGATTCTATGAAATCTTTAGAAGAAATACTGATAACAAAGGGAAAAACACAGAGACTAAAGGCTACAACATGGGTAAAGAATACAAGAGAAAAAGGAGCAAAATAAAAAAAAAAATAAGAAATGGAAAGTAAAGTAATATTATTCTGACCATGTTAGGTTATGGACATGGCACAATATAAACGACAAACAACTTTTGTTTTCCTAAATATAATTTTGCCAACTATCTATTTTTTTTTTTTTAAAGAACACCCTAAAACAGTGAAATAGCAATTCAGGCATATTTCTATGAATAAAAAAAAAAGCTATTGTTACTGTTTTGCAAACTCCACATCTAGAATTGTTAACAAATTTTCTCGTGTATGTCAGCCATTACAAGGTAACTTTTAAGAAAAATAAAAAATGAATGGTCATACATAAAATTTGGAAAATATAGGTCTGAAATATAGCAAACCTACCAGCTAATCTTGGTGTCTAAAACAACAGTACTAAAACATTAGTTGCTTTACTCAAACATGATTAGAATCAGAAGTAGGCATCATTTCTCATACAGAATAACATTCTTCAGATTCTGTTGTCCACCAGATGTTGAACATTCACTGAAATTTAACCAAGGTCAGGGGATTAGTAGCACTTACCCTGAGTGGATTCTCTAATTTCTTGATGAATTGAATCTTCAGACTATCTTATAAAAGGCACTTTCATTTACCTAGCTGCTTACTTCCCAGCAGTGCATAGAGATTTAATTATATCCGAGATTTCTATCCCTCTGGTCAATGTCAAATTTGGTTGAAAAGAGGTTATTAATCAGGAAGAACAGACACATTGTGATGGCAGAAGCCTAATTTCCTTCAGAAATTAAGGTAAGAAATGGCTGAAAGATTTCTCAAGGACAAAACACGCCAAATCAATTGGATATTTGACATTGCCTCATATGACGTTTTTCTAAGTGAAGGGAAAAATATAGCTAGGGGAAATAAGGCATACACAACTGTCTGGAAATCTAGATTCAAACTCTTGGAGACATTAGGAAAGCATTTCAAGTGGGATCCTTCATCATTTGGTCTATATTCTGAACAATGGTTTTGCACAATGAAACAAAGCTGCGAACGTCATTCAGCTGAAAGATAACTTCAGCATTTCCAAGAAAAGTAATGGGAATTCAAAATGGACTTGACAAAAATAATCTATGAGAATGAAATATAATTGAGATAAATGTGAATCTATTGAAGGACAATTCCAGAGCAGAAATATAGAATAACTGTCTGATCATAGATGGTGTTGAAGAGAAGATAGATATCAGCAGGCTGTAAAGCCAATTCAAATCATGAGTAATTTTGCCTCAGTTTAAAGAAAGGTTAACTTAGTTCATGGATGTATTAAGTGTTTAAGATGCTTTAGGGATTTATTTTGCCTGCTCAGCATTATTAGGTCTCAGTGGGTATACTATCCTCAAATAATCCTATCACATTAAGGTATAAATGCATACAATAGAGGTGGAGAAGCAACAGAAGATACTCCCAGAAAGTTTCCGCATACATACAACAGTGTCTATGGGAGTCATCCTCAGTACTGCTCTATGTTTATAGAATAGTGCGAAAACAAAAATCAAATGAGTCTTGAAGAACATTAAGTTCACACATTACGAAAAAGCAGTTAGATATGGGTGAACTGGGTATATTTGGACAATATATATTAAATATAATGGGAAGAAAATAACCACAGCACATCAGCAGCAGCACGGAGATCTAGCTAGATCTTCCTTTCTATTTAGGCCTTTTTGTGACTTCACAGAAGAGAAACACTGCAGATATCAATTAAAAATTGTAGCTAATCAGTCTTCGCAATTTATTGTGCGTCAGATTTCACCAGATGCTTATTCACTAGGAGAAATTAGAACGTGCACTTCAAGTAACTTGAACAGGTACTGTTAAAAATCTAGTATGTTGAACATTTTGATGTGCAAGTCAGAAAATGGTGCATTCTTCAGTCTAATTTGGTTCTGAGATGTGCATTAGGACTTTTCTTTCTGTTGCGATCAAAGATGCAAGCATTAACTGTTCAGTCATCATTAATTATTCATTTACCCTGAATATAAAATCTTGATATGTAGAATTAAATAGCATTTCCTTTATATCCTTGTCATCTGAAAATGCAAGGCTTTTCAAATCCTGCATAATTATTACAGCTCTCTTGTCAGTTTGTATCATTGTATTATGTCTATTCTCACTGAAATGGGCTGGTTATTGCATCAAGAATCAAAAGATGAGAATGGAGTAGCTGAAAGTTTCTTTTCCTAATTTCCACTAACACCTCTCACATAAATGTTGTTCCCTGTAGATTTCATATAAAGTAAAGAAAACTCCATTATGTTTCTAGACATTTAAAGGAAGGAAGACAGCAGGAAAACATTAGCTCATTGGTAAAGTATCCTTCCATTTTTCGTACTAATAGGACTCCCGTTTTATAATTAAATGTTCATATTGAAATATTATGAACATTTTGTCATTGAGAGAAATCTCATGCTATGAATATTATTTATCCCCATGATTTAACAGCTTCTACGGCAGTAAGACAATTTGTAGCAACCAGAGTTTTGTTATTTTTCCTCTCAGATTGCTAATCACAATCAGACACGATTCTTTAACCAAGGTTAAATTTTTGTATTCAAAAAGGTTTTCATACTGCTGTAAACATATGTGTCTCCATCCTGGTACACCAGTAAGCTCACATTAAGTTCTTCATTTAATAAAAAGCTAACTGGAATCTGGTTTACATCCCACTTAAATGAAACCTAAGCAAGTTTAGATGTATTTCTAAGAGAAGCCGACTGTGCATCACCTAGGGGTCTATGACTTCATAACTAAAGTAAAGGATAAATCAACTCTTCCCTAATGCTCAGTGTTCTTGTTGAGCTTATGTAGCAGTAAAGGTAAGAGGAAAGCAACTATTCTTTTCACATCAGTATGTATAAAAAAAATTCTGTGGATTAGGCTTGTCCACTACAGAGCACATTAGGATTATGAACAGGACTTGCTCATAAGACCTTGGCAAATCAACATTGTGGGACTGAACAGAAAAACACAGAAAAAACAAGCAACATACATAAAAAACACTTGGCAGTCTGGACTGAAAACTAGGCTTGATTGATATACAGGTAAAGAATAAAACTGAGGTCGCACAACTAAGTTGTACAGACAATTATTATTTCATGTATCTTTAAAACTCAAGGTTGATTGCTAAGATTTGTATTTGTGCTTCAGAATGAAAAGTCACTGTTCTGAGTTTCCAGAAAACCCATTTATTCCGGAAACACAAAAAGTCTGCTAAGTTTTATTGCAATTTTTTTTTTTTGTGATGTCTTTTTAAATCCCTAGGAATTTTCTAGCAATGCCTGTGATTGAAGGATAAGCTTGATGGACTAGAGCTCTACTTACTTGTGTAGCAATTTTCAATAATTGTTAAGTATTTTCTTCAGGAAATCTATGTTTTATCTGTGCTGATCATGGAAAAGAAATGCAATCCATAGTTACAGAATAGATTAATTTAGGATATTTAGGAATATATTTATTAGATAAGCAAATATCTTAATCTAACAACATTTACTAGCAAATATTCATACTTTCACAGCCTACTAAAATAATTTAAAAGATATTCTTAGCAATCTTACTTAATTAAGCAACAATGATGACAAGAGAGTATTCATCCATTGCTAAAATTAAATTGCTTCTCCAAGAGAGTCTATATGAAGAGCATTGCAAATACTCAGAAAGATTCACAAGGCTGGAAATAGTGAGCAACAAAACCGATATCTTCACATGTATTTTTTTATTTAAAGTAAAGAAAGAAGAAGAGAGCAATTAAGTCTTTGAGCATTATGGAAAAAAATAAAACAGACACAGATTAAACCATGGTTATGCAGGTACTTGTCAGGTAACACAATGTCCAGTAAGAAACTTATCAGAATGTGTCTCTATACTCCGATTCTGCAACACTAGTATTTGTCAGTAAGTGATTCCATGGTCTGACATTTTAAACAAAATAAGTAAATCAGTACAAAATACTAAAAGTTGAAGCAGAATCCTCAGCCAAATTAGGTTGTATAGAGGCATCCAGCACAGTGGTTTTCCATTATCCATCAATCTTAAGTCAAATGATTCATTTACACACAGCTAAGATTGCTGTTCTGAGCTCACAAAATCCACTTAGACAGTAGAGTCCCTCATGAGTCTATCTTGAGTTTTGCTAGTCACAAAGATATACTACCTTTTAAATAATAGGAGTGAGATTCTCTTGAACTATTTATTGTGAGAGTTCTTTAACCTGGTTCAATCCTGGATTTGATGTTACTATATTTTGCCAGAGTAATGTGGTTATAGATAAAGACATCAAAAATGACATTTTAATTAGAGACCAATTATAGTTCCAACTTATATTTACAGCATAAGTTTTGTGTTGTTTTATATCATCTCAGGTAGCAGAAACTCCTTTTCTATTCAGTTGTAGGACACTGGAATCAAAGATGAAACAAGATATTATTGCTACCCAAGATTTGAATTTTCCTTTAAGTGTGTTTAGACCAACAAACAAGAACATGGTTCAATTTCACTTGATCACACTCAAAGCTCATTTATTACTTATGCATTAGTTGCATGCTGCAATACATTTCAATAAAATTATGCATCTGTTACGTAAACTCACTAAAGCTAGCAGCAGTATCAATCAATTTGGAAAAAGAAAGTTTACAGATGGGTTGCCAATGATTTTCTTACCTTTCTCTACTCAAATTCTACTCATTAAAAATAAAAGTAAAGAAGTTGATCTTAATATTTACTGTCTCCAAGACCTACTCAAGGTTATTACCTATTCAAGAAAGGGAAGAAATCTGCTTTACTTGTATCAGTCATGCTAAAAGGTGAGATGGCAAAACAGTTCTAAGTTACACCAGTTTTCTCCTTCCATTCAAATTATCCTGCTAATGTCATTGACAGACAATGTTCAGGAAGATATATCAATGATATGCTGACTGGAAGCAGATAAAACCCCTCCTACTGTTATATCATTCTAACTGCAGTCAAATCAAAGTTACATTCTGAAACTACTGCTATAGCCTAAAGAGACTTGTGAAATCCTCTAAGAACAAACTTCTTGTTTATTTAGTGGTTGATTTAGTGAAAAAAGCACTAGCAATGAATAGACAGAAAAGGGTTGCTAGGGTATTTCATTCTTGTTTTTCACTGAGCTGTACAAAGTCTTCTAGTAAATAATTGTTTTGTTCTTTCTCTGAAGTGATCCTAACAAGTTTTAAAGTTCTTCCCTCAGATTAAAAAAATGTTTAAGTAGACATAAATAGGAACTGCACAGTTAGTATTTCCCCTATGAGATATTTGTCACCTTAAGTAAGGTAATGCAGAGAATGGGGACAAGAATGCAGGCCAATTAAGTCTTCAGGTTAAAATGTTTAAAGTCCTGTGATGCACTGTTTTTGAGTAGAGGGAAGCTGAAGAGATGAAAGCTCATGGAAAAAATTGCTTCAACCATATCAGGACAACTTTATTACTATTGTCTGATTGATTACTATTCAAAATGCAGTGAAAATTGTACCTACTTAGGAGGAAGACCATGACTCCACAATAAAAAGTATTAAATTACAGAATCTAACTGGGGGATAACTCATTGTATTGGCAGCACACTTTGTTTCAAAACTCTTTATTACACATAGAGCCTGGAAAATCTTTTGTTTCCAGGGACAACTGATAATTAAACTATCAATTAATGCCTTTCAATTCATAAGTTAGAAAAAAAATGTCTTGATACTAGGAATAGTATCAAAAGGCATTCACCTAATTTTTAATTGAGCTGCACCCTTAATATTTGTTTTCAGTGCTGAGCTAAGGACTGAGTATACTTCACTCAAAAGAGAAGCAGGAATAGATTTACTGACATAATGTATATATAATGTAGTGATTTAACAGCAACTAAAGATTTCAGATATGTTTATTTACTGTATAGAAAGTGGGGTTAAAAACACATAAAGGAGGCCCTCCTGCTGAGTTATAAGATTCAGAACAGACTCTCTTGCTTTCTAAACTCCTTGAATCATGGAAATAAGGAACCCAGGTGAGACTGACCCCACTCCTAGTTTCAGTCTTGGTCAAGGGTTTATATCTAAAGGTTGAGGAGGGTCCCTCACTGAGTCACAGGGCTCACAGTGAACCCTCCCTTCTTTCTAAACTCCTTGAACCACAGAGGTGAGGAGCCTAGGTGCTGCTAGATTCACTCCTAGTCCCACTTGATCAACAGTTTATGTCTAAAGGATTATATATGCACAATGAATTTGAAATACAATGTTAGTGAAGCCAATACTGCTTGCAGTCAAAGATGTGATTTTAGCAAAGCTAACAAAGCCTAGAAAAACTATTAGTCACTTACTGAGGATCTGTAGTGGCAAGGCATCTCAACATCAAGATGTAAGGGATCTCAGCACAGGTGTAATATCAAGAGGCATCTCTGCTCCAGGGGAGATCCTGTCATGGAGCCCACTGTTGTGCAGGAGATTTCTAAGGGGTCTTTGGCTGCTCATTATTTATGCGGTAAGATGATTAACTCAGTTATAAATTGGTTTTTAGACATATGCTCAACTGGTCCTCAGCTGTTGAAACTCAGCTGAGGAACCAAGTGTCTGCTATCAGTTCTTTCAACTGCCCCCCCCCTAGTCTGAGACAAATCTGCGGTCATTATCAGACACTCATTGCCTTCCTGTGCAAGGCCTTGTGTGCAAGGATAGACAAAAGGATGGAGATAAGGGAAGGCTGGGCCAGGTGAGGGTGAAGCAGGTCAAGGGGTACACGCCAGTACAGCATCTACCCTCCCCTTCTGGTAAGGGCTACACATCTAACACTTGGAGCACAACAGTCCTACTTTACAAATGAAGTTACAAGTAACTGCTAATAATCATTCTTCTCAAAGAGAAAATAATGATCTTGGTAAAGATTACTAAAACCCAGGGGGGATATGGGATTGGGTATGGGGTGGGAATGGAACAGCGAGGACAGGCAAAGACAACTCACTATTGTTGAAACAATTTCTGCAAAGATGTAATTAGTGCTAAACATTAATACATTCAGAGTCCAGTTGCTATGCAACTGCTACAGAGCTACAGTTTACCTATTACAGAAAAAAGCCACCAGAAGAATAGCCAACTGATTGACAGAAGATATGCTCTATGAAGCAAAGGAAGGACCTTTTCAACTTTCATTGTATTCTGCTACAATTTTTTTTTCTTTTATCTGTCTATAACATTTAGCAGTCCCACCAGGTTACAATGGTGTGCATTGCATTACCAGCTGTGGAACCGTACCTGCAGTAAAACTGCCAGCACCTAGGCTGTTTCTGGGACAGCTATGCTACGTTTCGTAACTTCAAGCTTATGTTTTCTGACTCTACAGTCAGAAATCTCACCCTAAGTAACATACACAAACAGTTGACACAATTGCTTATCTTTTCTGTATTATTCTTCTCATAAGAAAAATAGAAGTTCTCATTTACTAATTCACAATAAGCATTCAGAACAGATTATCCACATTTCTCCAAGGCTTTAAAGCAATCAGCTTACCTCCTATCATGGGGCAGAATTTCTACAGAAATATATTCCTAGGTGTGCACGGTCAAAAATTAGATAACTAACTGCAACTAAACTATACAAGACATAAAACAACTATCTACAAATGCCAATCATTCATCTCCAAACTAACCTAAACCACACTCCTATCTTAACCCCCTAGAAAAATCCACCCTCACCTCAATCTTCCTTTATAATGCCCATTCATGAGCTCATTACTATCAGGTGGTCTACTTACAACTACTTGACTTATTACTGAAAAGTCCCAGCTGTGTACATAAAGCTTTGCACAAGCTAGGAAAAAACCTACAAATTCTAGCAAGTCTGTGAGCTCCAGTTCTGGAATTCTGGTTCTTAAAAGGCCACTGATACACCATAGGTGCAAATGCACAATGGTTTGAGTATATCTCCAGTACAGGAACAGCTGTGAGCATCTCTTGAGCATTCTCCTACAAATTATTGAAAGTTTTATAGGTTATTGTATTACTCCAGCATTCTCCTGCAAACCAAATGGCTGCAGCTTACTACACAGTGAGCAGTTAAACCATCTCTATAATTTTGAAAAGTTTTTCCACATTTACACATGCATCTATAGAAAATGAACATAAAATAAAAGTACATCATAATTGCTGACTTTCTATTGCTAAATGAGGTAGAAAAAGTAATTTCACAATAGAAAGGACCAGTATTGATGCGAAACTGGATTTTCCTTAACTCTTAAACTGGATAAAGATTATCTCTTAATAACTACATTCAGCTACACCTGATAGAAATACTCATTTAGCTAAGTAGGGGATAGAGAAAGAAGTCTGCTTCAAACTGGATTTCAGATACCTATGATTCATTTGAATTTATTCAAATTTTTTTCCCTCTGTAATAAAATAGTAAACATACATTCAAAAATTTTAAATGCAGACATTCTACAACATAAACTCTGACATTGACATTTTTTTCTGACAAGAAATTTCTTCAGAAGAGGTGCAAGACTGTCTCGTAATCAGAATAGCGATTAAAATTTAATTCGGAATTTGGGGAATACCAAATGTGTAGAAATCTGTTTCTAGATTTAAAATAGAATTATTGGACATCCAGAGCTTATGGATTACATATTTATCATGATGTTTACCTAGATTAGTCTTTGAAGAATGAAGATCCTTGTATCTGTTATTGAAAAATGTTATCGCTTACAATCCATTTAATGATGGAAAAGTGTCTTTGCACTTGGAAGTAGTCAGATGACATAGCATTTCTTTATTTTGCTTCGAGTCACTGTGAGACAATTATGCATCTACTTAAGTCTCATGAGCCTTGTGTTACTTCTCTATGCAGTTAGGATAATGATCTAAATATCTCAAGGAATTATGACCTCCCTGGGAAAAAAAATTAAAATATCATGAATGAATAACAGTTAAAGAGTTTACCACGTCGACATGTAAATGATGGCAACACTCCTGGACTGAAGGACTTCTAACTGCCACCTCCAATGGTGGACTACATACAGAGCTATATTTGACCATCAGTCATGTCAGAAATAAGTCATAAAAAAAAAATCCTACTTGTTGTAGTCAGGGTTGAGAATTTCAGGATATGAGAACAAAAATAAGAACCTCCTTATTCTAATTTAGAAACTAAATACTCTTGAGGGCATTTAGATTGAGTTACAGTAAGGTGGTGTAAGTGAAGAGTTGTTTGATATGCTTTTTAATATTCTTTAGTTTAGAGAGTGTAGGAAGGGAATTCATAATGTTATAGCTTTTGAAGGCAGCAGAATTCAATCAGAAAAGAAAATGCATGTTAATTAGAGTATGCAATAGACCAGAGAAGCACCAAAAATATACAGTGTGGCTGAATATATGTTTAGGATATGAATTAAGTATCTTCCAAGAGGTAAGGTAAAAATAACTATATAATCTGTGTTTGCTGATTTTCTAAGTTAACACACTGTTCATTGTTTAAAAATACAGCAGTTATGTAGTATTTGACAAACTTGCCTCCCTTTTCTGTTTGTAGATTATTTATATTTCTTTTTTCTACAAATTAAGTAGAAGAATGGCTTATACACACTCATTATACATGATAATTCATAATTTGCATGCCATATTGCATTATTATTTTCAACATCCAGAATTGTTGAGTTTTGTTACAGAGAACATGAACAACTTTAAGAACTAGTTTTACACTTCCACCAAGGTTAAAAAAAATGACAAAAGGTTAGAAAATCGAAAATTTCATACAGTTCTTGTCTGAGGTACAGGGAAAGTAGCAGCCATATGTGTTGTTTTCTTTCAGTTCAGGAAGAAAAACACTTTCAAGTGTTTAAAGAGTCCCACTGGGCTCTCAATTTATTTCTTTGTTGTGCTTACAAAGCTTACAAAGATAGTGCAAGAAGACCATTTCTCCTTTTGGCCATATTACTTTCGAGATACTAGGGTTCTGTCTAGACACAGACCTGTCTCTCTTGTTTTCTTCATCTTTACCACTAAGAAGTAGTATCCTGTTTCTTAGAAATCCCTGGTTCTTTCAGGGCAATGACAGCAGCCTTCAAGAAGAGTTGCATCCACCTGCATAAGCTGCATTGCATTTAGTACGCTCCCATACAGCTCAGCTGAATTTTAGTGACATGATACTCATTTACACTAGATTACTAGCCTAGAAGTAACTGCATCACCAAAGGGCAATATCTATTATATACATTTTGGTTTACTTTATGTAGCAATCAGAAGGACCAACACAATGGAAAAGGCATTACAAAACAGGTGGAAGGACCAGCACGATAGCAAGGTGCTACGAAGGAAAGCAAGTAAATCATTCACCTATATCAGAAGATTTGGGGATTGCAGGGAAAAGCTTCCACAAAGTGGCAATCAGTCCTTAAATGAGGCCAAGGAGGGTGGAGCCAGGCTCCACCCCTTCCAGTCACGCAGGTGAATTGCCTTCACCTGTGCTCCCAGGGCTGACTGGGTCTTTCCTCCAGGTGCTCAATCTGTGGTTCAGGCTGTGACTCAACAGTTCCCATATACTTTCGTTTTCTTTAAGGATGTCAGTTGTTAAATGGGCCTTTAAACGAACACATATTAAAGAGAATGAGAGCAAAATATTTCAAAGTAATAGAGGTAATTATCTCCCACATTTCCCAGTCCTTTCAGTATGAATATATTCCACACAGTGTGCTGTTGAAGTCAGAGTGTATTTTTCTTGCAATTTATCTGCTGGATTTTTACAAACCATAACTTGTCTCTTTGTCACTCTTTTGACTGGCAGCCTTATCACATTGAGCTACAATATCCAGTTTTTTAAACTGGCAGTATATTACTGTCTAACATCGGGAAATCCAAGTTGATTTGAATTGTAAATTAAATACCCTTATGGTTATAACATGGTGATTTATTACTATGGTCAATGGAGGTTTATCTTTGCAGTGGATATGAGCATGTGCGCAAAAATACAAATCTCCAGAGTCACACTCAGATTGAAAATTATGGAATATTCACAAGCAAACCACGCCATGAATCCTAGTCAACAGGGAGTTTCAAGGAAATAAAGTTATGGAACCAGAAAATTTCAGCTGTGAAAAGTACACACTGAAAATGCTTTGGGTTCACATTTTTCATTTTTTTAAATAAGAAAAAAAAATTCCCATGAAATATCCAGTAAAAAATCTGCTAAACTTGATTTGAAGAGGAGCTGAAACTTGGAGGAGAAGCAAGTAAAAGTTCGTTTTTCATTTTAAGAGGCTGTTCAGTATTTAATGATCATAAAAAAGGATGAAGACCTAACCCCTATGAATTATCAAAATCCCTAAATTTCTGTTCTGCATCAGTATTAGTATTTAATTTTTTTTTTTTTTACAAAATAGAAGCGAAATGATTAATTTTTACTGTCTGTGTTGCATATTTATTTTCTATGATAGTTATATTTTTCAAAAATAAAAATCAATATATTTTGTACATGACCTTTTTTCTTTTTGTTTGTTTCTTTCTTTCTTAATTTCTTCCTTTCTGTCTTTCTTTCTGTGTGTCCTTTCCTTACAGAAAGCTTTTTTTTTTTGTTCCCACTGTACCTGCTATCACCCTTTAAAGATGGAAAGTAAATTTTACCAGGATGACATGCATTTATCACCTTTCTCTGCAAGACTAAACAGTTGAGCTGAATACTTTTCAAAACTTGTGGCTCACACTTCCTTTGCTATCCTAAAGTTAAATTATTATTGTTTAGCTGGAAAGGATTCACAGTGCAGTGCTTCACGGAGTATTTCCAGGACAAAAAAAAAAAATTAGCTCCAGAAATTCAGAAATTCTCCCATTAAACAAACAAAACAAGAAAAAAAAAAAAAGGAAAAAAGGAAAAAAAGGAAATAAAACTTAAACTACAAAAAANTTCTTTCCAGCAATCATTTAGATTGCTGGAAAGAGAAAAGACAAGTGCCATTCACAGAAGTGAAGGAGAATAGGCAAAGAGTCAGAAATTCTTGCTAATAATCTGATTTTGTGTTAATGAACACAGAATGAGGCTCACAAAAATAGTCAGTTCTGATACCTGATGATCACTTTGATTTAGCTAGAGTTTCAAACTATTTCACACACTTCTTGTAACTGTACAATTTATAATATTTTACTAACATCTTGTGAAATGCCCATGGGGTTCTGCAAAGATTTGCCTCTCATTTCTGCAGTGCTTGAATGTATATATGTTGCGAAAGAAAATTTGCTGTAACTATTCATATCAAAAAGAGAAAGAGAAGACTTTTCATATGGTGGAAAGCTGTATAATTTTTAAATGACTGTGTGTAACTTGAATGAATGATATAAATGCACTATCAATCACTATCTGTAACTTTTCAGACTATTGTTCCAAAATATGAAATGTCATTTTTTAGTTAAATACTCTCTTCTTTTGTCTGAACCTTTTCAGTATTAAGCAGCATTGTACAACCTTTTTACCTCTTTAACACACAAAATGAGAAAGGAGATCCATGCTTAGCTATACACAATGCTATACGCACGTTTTAGATGGCACTGATTACATTCAGTGTAAGGAGTTCAAAGGCAGAAAAGCATGCGATTAATCATCTGGATCCCCTCTACTCCAGGGAGGGAATAAGCAAACAAAAGAGTTTATTACTTCTTTTGTAGGATGAGCCAAGTCATCCTCTAGAAAGGCTCTTCTATCCTATGGACTGTAAACGGAGGATAAGTGATTAACTGCAACCAAAACCCTACTTTTACATTAGTAGAAACCTTATAATAATAAAAAAGAAACTCTCTAGTGTTAGACTGTGATAGAGAATAATATTTGAGAAATTTTACATTTTTTCCCTCCCCCACAGGAAAAAATGAGGTTTTTTTAATTACTGAAAATAAAATATAATTTTGTGAATAACAATCTGAGTAAGTAATTGGGGGAAAAATATGTGAACAGCCTGTAAAGGCAGTTATGACTGGCCACATAAGTCACTTGAACAGTAAGGTACCTTTTCCTCATGTAAGATAAACAAACAGATATATCTTATCTGTATGTTAGTTCCTGCTAAGTTTGTTTCAGTTTCTGTAGACGTGTTCTGTTCTTATCTAAAAATATCAGTTCTTGTGAGTATTAATATTATTGATTCAAAATGAAAGGCGTTCCTAACCCTGCACATCTGTTCTCTCAGGGGCTCCTGTACTGAGCCTGCTAGCAGAGGTGACTAATCACAGCAATCTTGTCACATAATGTCTGCTGTTTGCACCATTGCCACTGTCCTTCACCATAACCCCTGTGCCCTAGTTGCTATCTTAAAAAGCATCTAAGAACTATACAATAACAATAACATTAAAGGTAGGTTTTTGAACCACACTGGAGCTGAGGTTCAACTCCATGTGCGTGGCAATATTCCATTTACTTAGAACTGCAGGGTAAAGCTGGAAATATTCCTGTACGTGTAGATATCCCGTCCAGGAGAAAATGAGCATTAGGAGGAACTGAATGCCATTTTTTATTATAACCACTTTGGTGATGGCTCATCCAACAAGTAAATGCAAAATGTATCTATTCAGTCCTTGTCTAGGATGAAGATTTTGACTAGAAACAAGATACAGTCTAGGAAGCCAGCTTTTATAGATCACAGTTAAAAAATAAATAAAGACTCTTTGCTCCTCTTTTTTCAAACTGTAATCACAATGTTTGTCCTTGGACAAGATAGCCTGCTTTGATCTGGGCATCTGATATAGATATGTATTCACAGAACAGAGCAATTGGTCAAAGAGTCAGAATATTGAGAGTTCTGTGTGATCTCACTCAATTTTGTATTTGTATCACCTGCCTGCCACAGTATATTATAAAGGAAGAAAAAAGAAAATAGCTTTCAAAGCTCAATTTCATGGTAAGAAATTTCACTCACTTGTGAAGAACCTGGATCTCAAAATCAGGACAGCATAAGGATTCAGCTGGAATTAAGGCCAAAGCTGAAAACACTGAAATTTTCATAACTTGCAAAGATTTGAATGACTATAATTTCTTTTTCCATTGAGATTTTAAAGATGCTGTAGATTTTTTCTTTTTGTTAACAAAGATAGCAACTACCTCTTAGAAAAATACAGGAGGCAACTTTTAAGTATTGTGTTTACAGCCCTGGCTATAACAAAGGTAACTTTTTCAAAATTAAAAAATGCATTTTTTATACGAAAACCAATAGAACATTTTGCAGAAATCCTCAGAAGTGTAGGACTATGGAACAAGATTATCAGAACAGACTAAACTCATCTCACCAGAGTAACAAGCACACTCATGTATAGAAATAAGATTCTGAATTTGGTTGTGGATGGTCACTCCCGTATTGTACTTATGTTTACTACCAATGCCACTGCTGGGAAAGAAAAGCGTAACGTCACTTTAGTTTCTGTTACTATTCATTTTGGATGACTATGGGGTAATGACTGTTAATGCTATCTGGATTTATTTTTCCTTAATCTATGAACAAAAATCCTGTTAATGCCAATGACAGTAATATGAATGCTTGAGGGTAGAAAAGATCACATGTTGGTTAGCACAACATCAACATTTCTACTCTTGATTATACAGTCCTTCCTTTTCATTCAAGGTGGGTTTGCATTCACTGTAAACTGATTTGGAATTAATCAGCTTTCATAAAGCACAGAAGTCTTAGTTGTACTGTTGGCTTCTCCAACATATGCAACTCATTTTCCCTTCCATCTTAAAATTTGAATAGAAACATACTGCAGATAGACTTTTTCCAAGAAAAGTAAGAGGAGAACCATTTCAGAACTGAAAGACTGCAAATATTGAAATAATTAAACCATTTTCTTCTGATATTATGCATGTATATAATGAATTTAGAGAACACATTCAAGGCAAAATAATGAGTATCCCTCAGGCTGGGGTTAAGATTAGCAAGAAATGAGGACAGCAGTATTTCATGTATCTCCCATTACAGTTGTTGGACTGTATATACCATTGGTATCGCACAAATTATTACTATGCAAAGATCTGGAAAGTCACAGAGGAGAGTTAGGAGTTTATATAGCCATACTTCACCAACAGTCACGCACATAATCTCTCTAACTTTGATCAAATCAAACATATTAAAAGGAGGTCTTTCTAAGACAGCTCATAAAGTTCCTGATGGTTTGGGGCATAAAACTCATTATTTTCTGCCTTTTCTGAAATTAAATCACTAATAAGAAGGAAACCAAGAAATCAGGCTTGGGGAATGGTTTACCATACCTGGCTCAGCTCACTGTAAAAGAAGCACCAGCTGATACTGTCAGTTTACGTGTTTCAAGTGTAATGGGCTCAACCTTTGACTAGGTATAATGTCAGTGTATGAGTGAACTTTTGTTCAGTACTTTGCATCATCCCAGCTGTTAGTGGGAGAGGCCTTCTAACTGCTCCCTGAGACCTGAGAGCACACCTCAAGGATACAGACTGCTGGTGTGTTGCAGACTGGCAAAGTCTTGCAGAGTGTAGCATGTATCATAATTTTTCTTTTGTTGTTCCTTTCGTTGTTTCTTTTGTTGTACTTATCTGCTCCTTCCTGAAGGTGGCTATCACAGATATAATAGTTATAAACTTGAAGGACATCTGTGTCTGAAATGTTGCTGATTTTTTTTAAATTATCTCCATAAATATAGTGAAATGTTACTTCCCTCCCCACAGCAGGGATTTTGGAACTAGATGATCTTTAAGATCCCTTCCAACCCAAGCCATTCTATGATTCTTTGATTCCTCCTAAGAGCATTGCCTTGTTTAAAACAACATGTGTTTTAATTCATAACAGCATTTGTGAAGGAATGTACTCACTGCGGATATGCATAGAATAGCACAGATTAGTGCCCTGGATAAACTACCTCTCTTCTTAAGTGGACAGTTGCTGAGTGCAAGTGTTCAGATATGGAGTACTGTGTATCAGTGGTTTATGGGCAGGTTTGGCCTGGTTCCGTGACTAATGGGGCGGGGGAACCCACAGACCCATGCCCTGGGAAAAGGGAAAGGGTTAAAGGATAGGTGGGCCTAAAAACAAAACAACGGCAACAATCTGAGGAGAAACAAACTAATTTACTAAATAAGATATCAGAATGCAAAATAACACAATATAATACATTATAATTGAAATTGAAGCTTATAAGTCAAATAAAATGTGAGAGAGTGTCCAAAAACCGAAAGGCCTTACTCTAATGCTGGTGGCGAGATGGCCAGGGAGAGAGATGCTGCCAGGAGGAGCAGGAGGGGAAGCAAGAGAGCAAAAAGGGCAACATCTCGTGATATGCGTACAGTTTTTATCTTTCTCTCTGAATGGAAAACAATTACAGAACAGCGAACAGGTCTCTGGGAGATGTAGTTCTTCTTCTCTACTGAGAACCAGATACCTGGAACTATCCACGATCCACGGAACTGGAGCATTAATTCTTTAACTCCCAGTGCACTACATGATGTTATGATGTGGAATACCGATAACGAAAAATCATAAAACCATGACACTGTGTCCAGTTCTGGGCTCCTCAGTACAAGAATGACAGTTCAAGAATGAAGAGATCTTCTGGAGAGAGACCAGTGGAGGGCCACAAAGACAATTAGGGGCCTGGAGCATCTGCTGTGTAAGGAAAGGCTGAGAGACCTGGGACTCTTTACCCTTGAGAAGAGAAGATTAAGAGGGGATCTCATCACTGTTTATAAATATCTAAAGGGCCGGAAACAAATGGATGAGGCCAGACTCCTTTTAGTGGTGTGCAGGAACAGGACAAGAGATAATGGGCAAAAACTGCAACATGCAAGTTTTCATCACCTTAAGAATTTCTGAGTTTCTTGAGACCATCTCCACTGCTACAGCTTAAAACTGCTAAGTATAAAAGTCTTATGAGTAACATTTGACTTCACAGTGTCCTTTGGGAAATGTAACAATGTGGTGTTGCTTATTGGACATATCTGACAATTTTGGTGTTAGGGAAAGTTAAGTTGCATTGCATATGGAGACAAGGCAAAGGGTCGATCTAATCATGCTATAAGATTAAAAGCAACCAAAAAGAAAGCAGCTCCATTTATAAATCCCCAAATCTAACTGAAAAAACTGCCTTTTAGCAAGCATTTCCCACCATGTTATTTTCATATTCCTACTGAAGGGAATATAATAGCATTTGACCCCCTGATTCACTGCTATTTAATCTCACAGCCATTCCTATGTCATATACCTAATGTTGAATTTTTTATTATCCTTGATCATTTCCCATTTACACTTGTAAAATGGGATATTAAGGTGTGAAGACAATCCAGAATTAGTCTCACTTCTCTTTGGAATACACTAACAAAACACAGAGATTACTAATGCATACTTGTGTTTGCTCTTATAGCAATGTAACTCTTAATTCATGCTCAGATCCTCTGATTACAATAGGATCAGAGTTATGTTTGTAATCCTTACCTAAGGCATGTAGATACTAATGTGTTCATATAATTAATTTATCCTAGGGCCTATCTTACATTAAGCAAGTGATTCAGAAACTAGACAGCATCACGTTAAAATCATTGGAAAAGCATTACTCACTCACTGAGTGACTTATTTTCAGAGACCAAAATGAAAAATCTTCTATATCCATAAACAATAAGATAAGCAGAGAATAAAAACATAATTAAGAGCAAACAATAATTTAAGACACAAGAAAATAAGACTCCAGGGAATAAAATTACTTCCTCTTACTTTTTTAAATATTGATGTGCAGGTAGGTATTGTACTGTTTTAATTTCATGCTTCCTATACAGTAAATTAATAGTAATTGTCAAATATTATAATTGTCATGGTCTTAGTTGACATGGCTTGTGTATAATGTACAGCACTCAGTAGGCACCATGTATAGGCCATGGCTCAGACTCAGAATTGGTATTAGTGAGGGTCTGAGTTGTGAAAATTGAAGGCAAGGTAAAATGGTGCTGAGATGACAGGATTACAAGAAAGATGTTTATAACCAGAAAAAAAGCACAAGTGAACGAAAGGCAAAACTGTCACATCACAGACATTCTACTTTCTTCCTTATTTGGACACCCTTCCAAAGCCTCAAGTATATTGCATAGCTATAAAAGAACTTTCATAATAAGCAAATATGGAGTTAATAGGACACAGAGTTCTATAATCCTTAGCACAGAAGTAAAAAACAACATAAAAGCACTTCTTGACGATGAATCAAACAAGGTCTTGACATGCTACTATTTGACAGCAGCAGCTACAGTCTTATGCTAACCTAAAATCCATTCATACCAGTACCACACATTTGTTATATAGAATAATGTGGCTTTCTTTCTTTTCTGGGGACAGGAGTTCTTTCACGTGTTTCAAATAATTTATTTTCAATATGCTTACATTAATATATATAAGAAACAATAGACTGTGTAAATATTTGAGTATATGAAGTAGCTCTTAAGATCTATCCACTATATTTGTAAAAGACTTAGTGAGCCTGCAACAACAGGTTTTGCAATTTTCCTCAGTTTATTGCCGGAATATCAAATATTGTACTGGCTGCTGTTTCTATGGGATCTCATGTCAAAATACCATTTAACTTCCATGGGAGCAAGATGAACTCCACTGGGTAACACAGTAACCCTTGCCTATGGCATTGGGTTGCTAATGTGTTCAAATAATTGATTCCCCTGAGGGCTTATGATAGAGGTAAAGGATTATGAATATATATGGCTAATACATTTTTCCCTGAATATTTGCACTTTAGCCTAATACAGTAATGGATCAAACTGAGCTTTGACTTCAAATGCTTCATGAGCTGTACAGCTCTACTTCATTTTTACATGTTACAATATCTAATGCTTTCCAGTTTTTTTTCTAAATGTAGAAATGCCAGGGGGAGTAACATTTTAAATTTGACTAAGTAATCTCCAAGTTTTCTGGGGTGTAAAAGTCAGGAGGAAAGGCACACTCACATACATAATAGGAAAAAATTCATTTCTGCACACAGAGAGAAGCAGAAGTTGAGAACGGGAGCTGAGGAATGTCTGCTTTTCTAACACTACTGAGGGGTTATGTAATATCTCTTAGTTAAGTCCATTTTTCATTAGATAATATCAATCAAAATATTTTCAGTTTCTTATGATTAGGAACTAAAAATATTTATCTTGCTGCACTTAGAAGATACTGTCTGAACCCTTCTTTTCTTTTGGCTCAAAGCTTGCTTTCTGAGGTATGTTTTGTGATAAGACTCTAACTGACTTACCAAGGAGGCAAATGGTGGGTGTCGCCGTGTGGCCATCAACATCACGGTGTGAACATTCGAAAGCATTTCCTTCAGGGCTGTTTGCCCCAGGAAGAGAGTGCTCAGGAGTGTTTACTGGCGGAAGATCTGGCCTGTGACCAAGTAGCACCAGCTTGGTATGTGAGACTGGGGAATGCTACCATCGTATCCTGTGAAAAACAGGATGCGGGTGGGCACCTCCCTGCTCCCTCTTATCTGCTGGCAAGGCCCGGAAGATGGGTTTTCTGCTGAGATCCCAAAGCCGGAAGCTGCCACTCCAGAGAGAGCTGACTCAACCACTGACTGTCACTCCAAAGAGAGCTGACTCGACCAATTTGGACTTATAAATAAGTTCGTACTGCTGTTGGAGGTGGTCGTCGACCAAAGGGGTCGTCGACCAAAGGGGTTGGTCAACCAAAGCGGTTGGCAACCGAACAACAAGCCCTGATGACCCATCACCCAAGAAGATCAACGTCGGCGCTACAAACAACGCTGGACCCCTGGTGGTGACTATCTCTCTTGCTTTCTACAAAGACTCCTTGCTTTTTTATCTCTTTTCTATCACCCACCTTCCCTTCCCCATCTCCCTAAGCTACTAGGATTGGTAATAAACTGGTCGGGCTAACATTTGACCCGTTGTGTCTTAATCTTGCCGTCGGGTATACATATGTTAAAAGAACCCCTTCTCCCTCCTGTAAATTGGAGCGAGACACAGACTAATGTTTCTCAATCTCCCATTACTGTTCTATGCTCTAGACTACCAGATCCTGTTGATCTCAACTGGGATACTTTATGACATTTTATACCGAGTCTTGCCTTGGCATAGATTTGTCTTTCCATCAAAAGGATTCTTACTACAAACAGAAATGACCGAAACCCTACGTGAAATCTCAAACAATAAGCCCTTCTTATTTAACACGCATTGTTTGGAGGAATTTACAATAGTTACTTCAAAAACAATGCCTTCTATTTTATTATGTTGGCCCACAACATCAGAGACAGATGCTAGTGGTTGGTCAGTAGAGGTTAAGTTTTGTTATTGTGCCACAGATGGCAGCAGAGGGGCAGTCTGATAAACTAGTGTCTGACAAGGAAGTACATATGAAGCAAAGGTGTGTCATTGAATTCATCTGTGCAGAAAAAATGGCGCCCATTGACATTCATTGATGCTTGCTGAACATTTATGGAGACCAGAGGATGTGAGCACAGTGAGATGGTCGGTGTCGCGTTTCAGCAGTTGCAACAGTGATGTTAAAGACAAGCCAAGGACAGCCAAGCACAGCTATCACACGACAAAATCAAGAAAATCTTGATATGCTCATCCATGCAAATTGTCTAATGCTGGTGACTATATTGAAAAATAGTATTTTGTAACAGAGAGAGAATTTGCTCTATCACAGGGCATTATTGTGCTCTTTGTAATGTTGTAGTTTTCAAGGAAATAAATAGGAGGTATTACTTTTGAAGCAACTTATGTATACAGGTATGTCTAAGAGTTTAAATACTGTCTATTGGCATCTCAGCCTGAACAAAGCTAATTTCTGTATGTATGAATACAATCCCATAGGTTTTCCTTTATCTATACATGCCAAAATTTCTTCCCATTCATCCTACCTACACTTTTTGTAAGTCATCTGCTTTTATACTGTCTCCACCAAGTTTCAACTTATACAGGTTTTATCAGTCAGAAAAATCACAAGACAATCAAATTAGGTCTAGCATGCTCCAGCTATCCAAAAATCACCCAGCTGTGATTGATTAATAGAAGAATGCATCTGATTTTGTGGTGCAAGTCCATCCCTCAAAAAAATTTGAAGTTGTTTAACATGTTTCTGTCAGTAAACCTCAGCTGACAATCTTTATGGAACAGCCGTCTGTTTTTGAGGATTATAAATACTTTATCAAAATATTTATGACATGTTTTTCCTGAAAGATGATATCTTCTCTTTTCTAATAGATTAATGTCTTGGGGGTAGCTACAAAAGCAAAGTATAGAGTAAGAAAATAAACTTTTAGATTTATGTAATTCACCAGCAAATGGCATAGCTCAGTCCATTTTTTGCTGTCATAAGGGATATTAAACTAATATCAACAATCTCAGAAGTACTGTCAATTTATTGACAGATTTAAATGTCATGCTAAAACAAAAATAAGTAGAATTTAAAATGGTTAATTTGCATCTTTCCTAGCAAGCCCTTCTCCTTATTTACCATTCATTTGCTTATTTCTTGTCTTGACACTTTTGTGTCATTTTGAGATGAATTAGAATAAAGGTATTTTAAGCATTCATCTTATAAATGTGGGGGGTATTGAAGTTTCCATTAAGACTTTCCCTTAGCTAACATGCAATTATCCATTCAAATAAAAAAGATATTATTTATTATTTATCTTTTATTTTTATGCAGTGACCAGAAGCAACAGCTAGATCAGGAGTCATCTTGCTAGACAGAAAGCAAATATTAATTCTTGGCTATGGAGCTTTATAGGCTCTATGAGAAGACAGGATGCGTAAACTATTAAACAGAAATAAGGCACGAGAAAAAGGATGAAGGAAGAAGAATAATTTTGCATTAAACAATTCCAAATGAATTCTGAATCCACCAGCAGATTAGGAGAAGTAATATTAAGCTGCCATTCATGCCCTGTAAGGTGGATATTTTTTGTAGGAAAAATCTTGAAGGTGAGTTTAGCCATAATGTTTTTTTAAAGTGAGTCTTAGGCTAAGTTTTTTAAAAGGCTTTATTTGCTTCCAGCTGGTTTGTACCTCAGTGACTTTGATTTTGTCCTCCTGTGTAAAATATATTTCAATAGATGTACATATTTAGAAGAAAATACTTTTTTTTCCATTTGTGACTAAAAGGTGACTAAAAAAATGCTATCAAACACTGGAAAGCTACTCCATCTTTCAGAAATTTCTTGTGTTTTTCACTGTGTTATTTCTAACTGAGCACTATATCTTAATTTATTTCATTTTCTGTTCATCTTCTTTATCTTTTTTTCTTCTTTAGCTTTTCAAGCGTTTCAGTATGCAGTACTGAAGCTTTTCAAACTGATTGCCTCTTCCATGCTTGTTTCCTTTTCCTTTTTTTTCTAAGTACAAATAAAACAAAAAATTCAAATAAAGTAAAATAAATCTTAAACTTTCCTTCACAACCTTTTTAGATGTAAAGAATAAATTTTTTGACCTTTATTATCTGCTTAGTAAATACTAATGTTGTCTCCTCGTTAAATTGTATTATGAACACAAATAGTCATTGAAAGAATAAAAACTCCATTCCGTAGTCTCCCTGACATTCAATCACTTTATTCCCTTGTTAATGTACATGACCCAGTCCTGTGAACTAGGTAACAATGAGCCTACCATTACTCACATGAATTGTGCTTGGAGCATACAGAAAAATTTGCAAAACTAACATCTACAACAGAACGTTTTAAAATGAATACATTAGAAGTGTAGCAGAGGGCAAATTGGGTTGTTATGTGTACGGTGTTGCCGGCCCCCCAGAAATTCTGATGCCTCTATTTAGTGTCAGTAGTTGCTTTAGACACAGCTCTGACCTCCAGGAGATGGGCAGAAGCTATCTAAGGTTAACTTTCAGAACTCCCAAGGCTTAACCTATAGCTAAGATGAGGTGCTGGGGAAGAAGAAAAGCTATTTGTTACAACCCTTTGCAGAGGTCAGTATTACTTTACATTGAAAACAACCACACAATGTGTACAATGGATGGAGCGCCTCTGACAAGAAAAAATATGTATGCCTGAAGAAGAACAAAAGTACCTAATATTTCTTCTTTAAACCATAATAAAAATATGGGTGAGAATAAACTATTGAAATAGGTTCGGGGGATTTATTACATTTCTGGAAGAAAAGCCCATATTAAAAAGCTCTGTTTTGGTTTTCTGAATTCGGTGAAAAGAATCTATTAGATTCAATGAGGCCATGACTCCCTCTCTTTTAGTATCATAAGTACCAACCCATGCTGCCCGACAGACACTTCTGTTTAACTCCAGCTGTACAGCAGCACTCTGTCAGCCCACATCCTATATGGGTTTAATCCTCTGGTTGTCTCTGTGACTTGTTGGTCTGCAGTACTCTGAGTATCTTATACTCAGATACATTCCTATCATGGGACTGGGATACAACTCAGCATTTGGACCTGTCAAGTTAGGCTCATGAGATTCAGTTTCTGATTTAATACATTTTTTCTTTCTTCCATAGAAATAGAGATTTGCCAGTACTTTTTATATGTGCATTGATTTGAATTCAGTGTATCTCTGGGTTACAAATCTGACAGTTCTGAAACTGAGACAGTTTCCCCATCATAAACTGCTTTCTAAACTTCCGCGCTTAGATCCAAACAACTCTAGCTCATTGTTTAATGCCTTCCAAAACATCTGTGATTAAGGTCTTTTAAGAAAGAAATATTTATTCTGTGAGGATGAATATCATTCCAGCACTCACAGGAAGCATCAAAGGAATACATCTTACACTGTTGTATTTTTCATATAGTCTTTGCATATGAATTGAATAAATAGCTCAGCACCACTAGCAGGCAAAGCTTACAGTTAAAAAGCTTACAGTATAACATAAAGGGGTAAGATGGCCACAGGTAAATTTACTTCTCTTTTGTTTCAATACAGCAGTGTAGATTAACTAAAAAACAAGATTGACTTGGGGAAAAAAATGGCATAACAGCAAATTCTTGGAAAGGTTATCAGGAGATATGTATTTCAATAAATCTGCCATACTTCAGTTCTCATTACTATATGCAATTCAAGGAGCTGTGATAACTCACTTATAAGAGAATGACAGCAACTTCATGCGACAAGAGTCTGTATGCATATATAATACTAATTTTCAACTGTCTATATTCTGTGTATATGTCTAGTTTACAAACCAGACAAATACTAGCAAGAAAGTTACCCTATAACCAGCAGTGAGCAGTGGAAATCAGATAATAAAATAAATTTAATTTTCTTCCATATAATTAACACCAGACAAGTTAGATTTAGATTCTTGGAGTTTCAGTCAATTCTTGGTACTTTTCTTGCAATTAAGATTAAGAAGAAGGTCTACCATACCAGAATTTCTTGTAACCTTTCATAACTTTTTAACAACAAAACTAATGGCAGAAAAAAAGGACAAGCTGTAGTTTATTATAAAACTCTCAACTAATACTGATGCCTGAAACATATCTCTGAGGAGTAGATATATTTATATGTTATTTTCTTAGCATTAGGTTCGACAATATAAAGAACTGTAAAACACATACAATTTTATTTATTTACTTATTTATTTTTCAGAATAGAGCTCTTATGTGGCCAGGACATTTACCCTAAAATATGGGTTCAATCTATGCTGACAAAATTAAAATCTTTATTGGATATTAATTAAAATTGCAGCAAATGGAAACCAGGCTGACCTCACTAAAGCCCATACTGTCTGCTTGTATAGGAAGATACCTTCCCATGTAAATAGTCTTTACAAATTAATTTGTGAAAAGAAACATTCCAAAGCTAAAATCAAAATCAGAAACAAAATTATGAGACATACCTGAAACATCTCCGTATAATTTTATATTCTAAACTGAATACATTTATAAATTACCAAACCATAAAAGCACGTAATTATTTTAGTGTAAGAATCAAAAACATTTTAGCAATATGTAAGAATTTTTTAAAACATTGCATGTAGTGCTGATGCTTTATCCTAATCTATAACATAATTACAGTATTCCAATAGATTAAGAAAATATCTAAAGGACAGATGTAACAAGTCAGAAAAGATCACAGTTTAACCTAGATATTTATTCATATAAATGTTTATTCTGTTACGGAAATTCTCAACAACTAGTGATTATGTATTCATGCTGACTGCCTCAAACCTTCAAAGTTTTCCATAGATACGAAGGCAGAAAATAAAAATTTCAGACAGACTAAGGAAAAGTAAATGTAGAATATCTGAGGACAGGAAATATCAGGTGAGGAGTCACCATTTATGCCCAGAGTAACTCTACAGATTGTGGGTAGAAACGAGTATGGATTGTCATGGATTCATCAACCTCATTGTATGGATATCACAACTAGTCTGAAATACTCATTTCTGATTGATTTTCCTGACTCTTTTGTCACCTTTATGTGATACAGCTTGCCAGCTCAAATGCTGATATGTCCATTCTTCTCCATTCATACTGTGGATGCCCATATTTCTGCTATCAACCTTTACTTCATTTATACTCCTATAATACTCCTGTCCTTTAACTCAGAACTACACGATCACAGCAGTATGTAACTCTTAGAATTGTTTCTAAGTCATGGAACACAATGGTAACGTGAAATAGGATGGACGTCCCACTCACTGATGTATTTCCTAAGGAATTACAATGTCTGTGTTTCCTCATCAGGTATGGTAGCACTTATAACTTTACTATTATGTAATATGATAAAATGGAAGGAGGCAAGTTCATAGTTATCTCTTTCTAGATCTCTATATGGTGCAGAGATAGGAGATGCAGACTTACTGTCTTGTTTTGTTAAGGAAATCCGTTTATGTATTTGCTGAAAAATATCATTCCCTAGTGATGTTAACATTTATGGAAAACTGTTGGGAAACATTGCATGCCTGGTAGCACGTAGCTGACTTTTCTCAAAGATTTACGGTATGACGTTAGATAAGAAGTAAGCTGTGTATGTGTGGAATTTACTGCTTGTAGTGCTTTAATTAACAGCAGGTGCTGTGCTCAAAAATAGCCTGGGAAATGATATTGTTTTGAGACACTTCATTTTGAGACACTTCTGATATTTGTGGGGCACCTATCTTGTAAACAAGTATGCTATATAAGGAAGGGCTGCTGCCCTAATAAATGAAGCTATTTGAACTCACACTGAGTTGATGCTTCCCATGTGGGCGGGCGGGGGTTTGTCTTTTCCCTTTGCCGACTGTCGGGGTAACCCTGTGTCCAAGTGTTTTCCTACAGAAAACTTTGTAAGCAGAAATAGAGATGTATTTGCCAAGTGAACAGAAAAGTGGAAGAATGAAAATAGAGAAAGCAAGGATGGAAAAGAAAAAGGAGCAGAAAGCTTTTGTAGAAGAAAGAAAAATCCAAATTGTTAATATATTTTGTAGCAACACGAGAGACAACCAAAAAGTAAACACAGCTGTTTTATCTATGCTGATGTCAGCTTTTATCAAGCAATATGAAGGCTTATCAAGGCTATAAATCATCCTCTGAAATAGTAGCAGTTGTAATTCAACCTGGCTCGGGGCAATCCCAAGCACAGATACAAGGCTGGGTGAAGAACTGCTGGAGAACAGCCCTGAGGAGAAGGATTTGGGAGTATTGGTTGATGAAAGATTCAACATGAGCTGGCAATGTGCATTTGCAACCCAATCATATGGGTTTGGACTGGGCTGCATCAAGAGAAGTGTGACCAGTAGGTCAAGAGAGGTGATTCTGCCCCTCTACTCTGTTCTCATGAGACCCCACCTGAAGTACTGCATCCAGTTCCAGAGCCCCCAGCAAAAGAAGGACACGGAGCTGTTGGAGCGGGTCCAGAGGAGGGCCATGAAGATGATCAGAGGGCTGGAGAGCCTCCCCTATAAGGACAGGCTGAAAGAGGCAGGTCTCTTCAGCCAAGAGAAGAGAAGGCTCCTGGGGGACCTCATAGAGGCCTTCCAGTACCTGAAGGGGGCCCACAGAAAAGATAGGGAGGGACTTTTTAGAAGGGCATGTGGCAACAGGACAAGGTAAAACGGCTTTAAACTGGAAGAGGGTAGATTTAAACTAGATATTAGGAAGAAATTCTTTACTGTGAGGATGGTGAGACACTGGAACAGGTTGCCCAGCAAGGTTGTGGATGCCCCCTCCCTGGAAGCATTCAAGGCCATGTTGGATGGGGCTTTGAGCAACCTGGTCTAGAGGGAGATGTTCCTGCCTATAGCAGGGGTGCTGGAACTAGATGATCTTAAAGGCTTCTTCCAACGCAAACCATTCTATGATTCTACGATTCTATATTAAGTGCTCCCTTTCAACGATATTTTTTGTGATCCTCTGAAAGAACATTATTTGAATGTACGAAGTCTGATTATTTTGTCTTTTTACCAATATACTTGTAAAACTGCATCTTTTCCATCTGCACTCGAAAAACAGGAGGGTGTGCTTTAAACATCTGTTTTACACAGAAACCATATCTTTTTCTAATTTGCCCCCCTTAGGTAACTACAATGACAACTACGGTATATGCTTGGTATCACATTGCAGGCACGCCATCAATATTGCAAGTAATTACTACGTAACATCTCAAATGCCAAGTTTTCTGTAATTCTAACAAATTACTTACATTCTATGTCTTTGAACACTATGTACTTAAGTCGGACAAGGCTAGTAGTGTAATTACTAGAGCTAAACTATGACACCTTCAACTTCCATAGTCCAGCGTTCCCTGGTTCTATGTATCACATTTCCAGATGTTAAGAATATCCCATCATGTTTACTCGTATATAATAATTGTTCTCTGTTGAACCAAAATGGCTTTTCTGAGGCTGACAACAATACATTCTACTTTTACACTCTCTTTATCTGTTTTGAAAGAAGGATCATTTTATGGCAATAAAAGCCAATTACCGAGGCCATGGATCTGTGTAATTCTATTAAATATTTTACTTTTTATCTCTAAAGATCTCAAAATCCTTTCAAATGAAACAAGCTGTTTCATTGCTTCTAGTCTATGAAATGAAAGGATGATTCTAACACAAATCTTATATATATATATATATACATATACATGAGTTCTTACTGCAATATCTATTATTTGCCTGTGCTTCCCACACAAGAACACAGACATGGACACACACACACATAAAAGTGATCCAAATGCAACTTTCAAAGACGTAAGTTTTAAAAAGAAGAAATTAGATTTTAGTGAGAATATTTCTGTTACAGCCATTTATACAAAATATTTTTGCCAAGCATTTTATGAGAACCATTTAAAAATAAGCTCAAAGGTGTTAAATATAAATTAGGGCCAAAATGCAATTACAGAAGTCACATTACTGCACATATTGTGCAAACCTCTCCAATCCCAGAAAGAGGTGTTCTCATTCCCAACAGTATTTCTCAAGGGAGCTAAGTTCACTAAAGTCATGTACAGTAGTATTGTTCCTACAAAGAAACCAGAGAATTATTTGAGCATTCAGGACAAAGTATCCTAAAGATAGCACCTTTCACAGAATATTATTGCTTGCAGAGCACGCAAAGATGCCATGGACAAAGTGGCCAATCAGAGTGCTTAGGTGATTTGTCTGATGGTTTTGAATGTATAGTCCCAAGATGTGGTGACTTCATGTCCTCTGCAGTACAGCATCTTGCTTTCTACAAATACAACAACATTATCATGCCAGTATATACGTCTTAGAATTACTTCTAAGCCATGGAAGGCAATGGTAATTTGAAGTAGGATGTACCTTCCACTTGCTGATATATTTCTTAGGAAAGTTCAGTATCTGTCTTTTCTGCTATAACTCTACATATTTATCCTAATTTTGGAATGCAAGATATAAGCAAAAATAGTAAGTAAGAACAAGGTGAACTGGAAGTTTACCATATTTGAAAAAAATAGTACAGATTCCATCTTGTAACTTCACAAATTTCTAACAAAACTTAGATTTCCTCGTGTGCTTTGCATTCCAGTTTGATAATGCGATAAAGCAAAACAAGGTACATGAAAAAAGGGAACAGGAGAAGGAGGACAGTACAGATAACACTAGTTAAAAGAAGAAAGAAGAGATAATATTGGCCATTTTTGACTATGTAGTGTGTTAATTTTTGGAAACTGGAGATTAGCCATTGTGGTAGCTACAGACTATAAAAAATGGCTCCTCTCTATGAAACATATGCTACAGGAAGGGTAGGTTGTTGTGCCCAAATTAGTTTAAACTTTTGTATAGTTAGAAGCCAGAAATACTATTCATGACTTATATGATAGAGAGAAGAACTAGGAGGGCCAAGAGATTTGTGCTTCTGGAGCATTACATTTCAGATGAATTTGTTATTGCTCCAAAAATGCAGTAACAAATATGAATAAATAAACATAAGCTAAAAAAAGACAAAATTGATCCAAAAATCCCCTTCAGGACACATTCCTCCATCTGTATGCGGAATTCTGAACTAAGCACTTCATTGATCACCTGCATTACACCACTGTAGGCTCAAGCTCATCATGTGCATATAAAATTTCAGCTGCTGATATTTCAAGATATGCTTCCCAGTTTTTCTGAAAAGCCTTAGTGTCTCCTACATAACTGCCATTCAGAAGTTACAGAAGTAGTTCAGTGCAATTCACCTTTTCATGGCCAACTGATTCAAAAGTTAGACCATTATAGTGCTTAAGACAGCTTGATTGTTATACTTCTTTTTCTGTTGCCTTGCAGGCTAATGATATGAACAGTAAAGACTTGTCATGTAGAAAAAAATGGGCATTTGTTTTATTCCTATTTAAAGTTCAGAATATTCCCTCTATTTTCACTGATAACCTATAGAGGATAATAAATCAAAAGAAAATCATATTTTGAACAATTTCATTAGTATCTACAGTTTAAATTAATTTATAACATCTAAGAAGTTTGAATCTTAGAAATATATTAGATTATATGTAATCCATATTTCTTTCACTCTAGTCATTAGAGAATATTATTAAAGGCTTTTTCTCTTCTTTAATATCATGTCTCCATTAATATGATGCTTTCTCTAGTTCTTTACAGACACTGCTTCATTTCTTAGCAGTTTCCACAAATAAGAGACTTATTTTTCCAATAAGAGACTACCCAGACTACCCTCCAACAATTCAGAGTACATTTCTTCTTACATTTTACCTCCTTTTACTGTGACTATTATTCCCTAAAATATTACACTGAAGAATTCAATGGTAGTTATGCTGCTTAAATACTCACAGACAACATATTTTTCTGTATGTATGTCCTTGGAATTGGTAAATATTAAACCATTTCTCATCATTCAAGCGTTTTTTTTTTTCATTTATCTTCTAAAGAGTTTATTTCACTTATAATGATTTGTTCTTGGTAAATGGGTCATAAAATAATGGAAACAGTGAAAAAGGCATGATTGCAGATGTCTCTGAGGACATTTTTCCCTAACTTCAACCTCTGCTTTCTGCATACAGATAGTAAATTGTAGCAGCAAGCCATTTTATGTACACTTTTATGTACAATCTAAATGGAAGTAATTGATAATGGAAGATATGAAAATGTAAAGTGAACTTACTGTTCAGTACACATCAATTACAATAGCAATCGAAAAAATCATGAAGACTATATACACTTTGTTGCTACATTTCCTTTACAGATTTTGACAGAATTATTAACAAAAAAAAAAAAAAAAAAGAAAGAAAAGAAAGTAAGAAAAGAAAAAAAGGAACAACATTACATCTCTTAACTAGAATTAAACTGAGTGAGACTGCTATTTTCAGAGCAGCCTTCGGACTAGCGGAAAAATAGCATGGTATGAATATGATATCTAGAGTTTCCTGAACATTTGGTTTTGTGTGCTTAGGATTCATGATTTCTTTGCAAGTGCCAGTGTCAGTGAAGCAGAACAATAAATG
Organism: Numida meleagris; assembly: GCF_002078875.1. Classification (NCBI taxonomy): domain Eukaryota; kingdom Metazoa; phylum Chordata; class Aves; order Galliformes; family Numididae; genus Numida; species Numida meleagris. The sequence continues at coordinate 20,269,568 of NC_034414.1, forward strand.
TCCTACTGGGAAAAAAACACTGTGAGAGAAGGAAATACAAAAAAACATTTTTATACTACAGAGTTTTCAGTTTTTTACTATTCATAGCATGAATTGCAGAAGAAAAGTGGACACCATTTTTGTCTTTGAAAACTACATGTGACGCAGACAATTTGGAAATACTTTGTTCTCCAAAAAGATGAGATATAACTCTACGCACTTAAAAAAATAATAAAAAAAAAACACATAAGAAATGGAAACTAAAGAAGAACACATTACACTGTGTTCTCTGAGCTTAAGTATGGGTCATTGTATCAAAAGGACTTTCTGAATGACTATACTGAGCACTTGCTTCTTCTGGCTATAATGAATCACATATTCGCCCAAGGAAGAGAAATGCAGGAACTGTAAAGTGAAGGATGGTGCAATCAATTCACGGTGTCTTCACTCTCTCAAATACTGAGAAACATTGAGAAAATAAACACATTTGTATCTTTAAACACTTTAAATTTTTTATATTTTGGGGCAGTAATTTTTTTTCTTATTAGTAAGAAATTTTTTCGGAGCAGTTTTTCTTCATAATTGTGACGTACTAAGGAAAGTGAGCTGAGGATAGATCATACTCTCACACTTTTGCAATTTAAGATTAGAGTAAAATACAAATATGTAGGGGATAGAGGCTGGTAAGAATGTGGATGTGAGAACTACATTTTTTCTCAAGTATTTTCTGCTGGGTTTTACATTTTTCTTTTTCAATAACAAAGTAGAAGAGAAAATAACAGCTTAAGCTGCTGTCTCTGAATTCTCTAGGTTGCCTAGAATATTCACTGTATGGGGGGGGGTGAGGCTGGCTTTAAATGCACACCAGTGAAGAATTATGTTAATCCAAGTAATGTAAACTGATGCAAATATTGTGGTTTTTTTGCTTGTTTGTTTTAGTTGTAATTTTAGTGTAATACTTATATTATTAAGAAAAGCACAATAGAGTTCATAAAACTTAATACATATTTGAAATAAGGATAATGAAATAAGGATAATAATGAAACAAGGATATATCAACAGGAATTAAAAAGAAATTTTTAAAAAAATAGAAAATAGGAAATATTCTATATATTAGAAATGGAAAGAGCAAACATTCTGTGCTAAGCCAAAGCATGTACTGAAGACAGAATCTAAAATAATTTCCCAATATAAAATGTTGGATTAAGAAAGGTTCTACTGGGAGGAAAAAAAAAAAAACAAAAAAAAAAAAACAAAAAAAAAACCACAACAAACTGAATCACTGAATCATTCATGGAGGCTGATAGATCTAGGCTTCCCAGAGTACTGAAAAATGATAGAAAGCAAGCTACACAGTTTCATTTTTGCTAAATGAGAAGTCAGAAATAAATGGTTAATGTAGTTTGGAAATCTATGTATGAAATTGATTTAATTTGTTCTACAAAGTCCAGTTTTAACCTATTTAGCACAGGAATAAAAATATATTTTAAAAAAAGGAAAAAAGTGTATAACCTAAGCCATGGTATTTACTGTGAGAGGTACCAGCTGTGCTGTTACACCAACTTCTTGCCACAGGAGTTTCAAGATAATGGACTTCCTGAGACAGACTAATCTATCAAGAATTGTAGCTGAAATCCTTGTCTAATCAACATAAGCAGGGAAATAAAACATTTCAGAGGTTCTGGTATCTTATCAATCAACCAGAAATTTTTACAATAGAACTGTATTCACATTTTTGTGCATGTGCAAGAACATTTTCATGATCTTTCCTCACAATAATTAACAACTGTAATAGAAAAAAAAGTGACGTGAAATTCTACTCTCCTAAACTATCCAAATTTGAAGATTTGAGCAACTCAGACAAGCTTCAAATACTGGCTTTAAAGTACACACAATTGATGTAATGCAATTTTTTAAGAGGCCAGAAAGGGCTTATGACAGAACAAGAAAGAAGTTCATTTAGGACCTTTGTTAACAAACTTAACCAGTCAGATTTTTAAAGGCAGATCAGATCTTCCAAAATGGATACCAAAAAGATTTTTCATGTTTTCTATATTTATGTCTCATATAGATAATTTAGTGCTAATTTTATTGTTGATTTTCTTTATATATTGAACATTCTCCCTATTTATTAAAACAAATTTTCTGGACAGTGAAAGGCTAGGTTCAAATGCTCTACAGTATCTTCATTTTAAAAACAAATTTCAATTACTAAGAAAAAAATAATATAACATAATAAAAAATGTTATTTCAAGTTTTTGTGCAGAGCTTTACTTGTATCAAATAAATAATAAAAAATACTAACATTTTTGCTCCATTTTATTTTGTCTTGACAAAAGGCCAAGAGGACTGGAGGCTTGCCAGTGTGACTCCTATTTACAAGAAGGGTTGGAAGGAGGATCCAGGGAACTACAGGCCTGTCAGCCTGATCTTGGTGCCAGGGAAGGTTGTGGAACAGATCATCTTGAATGAGATCACACAGCATGTGCAGGACAAACGGGGAATCAGGTCCAGCCAGCAAGGGTTCATGAAAGGCAGGTGCTGCTTGACCAGCCTCATCTCCTTCTATGATCGAATGACCAGCCGGGTGGATAAGAGAAAGGCTGTTGATGTAGTTACCTAGACGTCAGCAAAGCCTTTGATGCTGTCTCCCACAGTACCGTCCTGGAGAAGCTAGCAGCCCATGGCTTGGACAAGCACACACTTTGCTGGGTAAAGTACTGGCTCGAGGGCTGGGCCCAGAGAGTGGTGGTAAACTGAGTTAAATCCAGCTGGAGACCAGTCATGAGTGGTGTTCCCCAGGGAATCAGTATTACGGTCTGTCCTGTTTAATATCTTTATTGATGACCTGGCCAAGGGGATTGAGTACATCCTCAGTAAGTTTGCAGATGACACCAAGTTGGGAGGAAGTGTTGATCTGCCTGGAAGTAGGAAGGCCCTACAGAGGGATCTGGACAGGCTGGATTGCTGGGCTGAGGCCAGTGGGATGAAGTTCAATAAGACCAAGTGCCTAGTCTTGCACTTTGGCCTCAACAACTCCAGGCAACACTTGGGACAGAGTGGCTGGAAGACTGTATGGAAGAAGTGAACCTGGGGGTGCTGGTCGATGCTTGACTAATGAGCCAGCCATGTGCTCAGGCGGCCAAGAAGGCCAATGATGTCCTGGACTGTATAAGAAATAATGCTGCCAGCAGGAGCAGGGAAGTTGTCAACATCTGTACTCAGCTCTGGTGAGGCCACACCTCAAGTACTGTGTTCAGTTTTGGGCCCCTCACTACAAGAAAGACATCAGGGCCTTGGAGCATGTCCAAAGAAGGTCAATAAAGCTGGTGATGGGCCTGAATCAAAAGTTTTATCAGGAGCAGCTGAGGGAACTGGGATTGTTCAGTGTGGAGAAGAGGAGGATCGGGGGGACCTTATTGCTCTCTATAGCTACCTGAAATGAGGATGTGGTGAGATGGATGTCAGCCTCTTCTCCCTCATACCTAAGTGATAGGACTACAGGGGGTGGACTCAATTTTTACCGTGGGAGGTTAAGGTTGGATATTAGTAAAAATTTCTTCTCTGAAAGAGTGATCAGGCACTGAAATAGGCTGCCCAGGGAGATGGTTGAGTCACCATCCCTGGAGGCATTCAAGAAACTTTTAGATGTTGTACTAAGGAGCATGGTTTAGTGGGGAAATATTGGTGGTAGGTGGACAGTTGGACTAGATGATCTTGGAGGTCTTTTCCAACCTTGGTCATTCTATGATTGCCATTGTAGTGACGGAAACAGTAAAGTATTTTCATTACTTTGTTTGGTAAAAAGTATTGGAGAAAGTTTTTAAGAATAATTTGGACAAATTCCTGACATTAAAGCTCATAAAATACCTAGAAAACAAAAAACTAGGAAAACTAGGAAAATAAGTAGAAGTAACATATGAAAGGCTTCAGAGTACTAGTGTTTATCTATTCTCCAATTTCTCATCTTTATGATGAGTGTATCATAATAATATGAAAATCTCATGCACCTGAGAATAAATGTCTGTCAAGTGACTACCTTGCTTAAGTTACGGACCTTACTTTAAAGCTCTTCTGGATTACATTTGTCTAGTTACATATGCATAACAGACTGATTAGATAAATCAATAAACCTAGAGTTGTGTAGAAGCAATTGTCACAATTTCTGTATGTAGTAAATTTGAAACAGATCTGAAAGTAAAAATCATGTTCAATTAAAGCCAGAAGCATTTTTCTCTTCATTCAAACAACCACGCCTTTAGAAAGGATGGAAATATGATAGGACTCTAAACTTCAATGTTATTTCTTTAAAAATTACATAGAAGAGGCTTCACTTTACTAACTTTTATGTTATTCACCTGAAGTACCTACCCATTCTTTGTTTCCTTGTTTCATAGCAGCATTATGAACTTTATTTTATTTTGTGCAGTCTAAAACTTACAAAGCTTTGTAATTTTCATTAAACATTCTAAAATATTGACTACTACCTTACGAACACACTATCTTAAATAGTTAAAACTGTAGTTCAGCTGTCAAAATAACTAAATAAACCTTATTTGTGCTGTATCATCCTGAAGTGGTGCATCATAATTTTCATTCTGTTCAATATAATAATTCACTAATATGGTGAAATTGATATATATACATTGACAGAAAAACTGCTTTCCTAATTTAGCCTCTGTTCTGCCAGTATAATTTACATTTAAGTTTCCTGGAAGGCTTAAGATAAAGGTTGCAATTCTTCTGAAGATAGACTTCTCCATAGAAAATTTAATTTTAAAATCAGCATAATGCAATTTCTTCTAGACTTTGAGAAGACACTTGCATCTGTTAGAGGGGTGGCAAGAAATGCACAGTTTATTTCTTAGTTCTATGCAATATAAGTCCAGCAAAGGAAATCCAGAACTTATAAACCAACGGCAACAATGGAAAAATGCATAACTAAGTGAAAAACTGGATTTCTGAATCATGTTAAACTTCCACTGAATCAAAGTCCTCATCCATTGGTTTTAAACACTGAGAGCAGATGGTGATAAAATACTGCAATCACCAGGTGCTAATTTGAATGATGCTAGAATTAATTATATTTGCCTACTAACATTATACAAAGGCAAATCTTCTGTATCTTTGACAGAATCTGAACATGTCCACAGAGAATGTAACTGGACCAAAAATTTCACTCTGATTTCAAATTGACCTCAATGATACTTTTAGATAGACAGCAATAAGTACTACAATCACCACAATTTTCCAAGACAGTTTCTTTCCAAAATTATGATTTAAAGATGGAGCTGCATATTTCCATCTTAAATGAGGATCTCTTCAAGTATAGCCTGTCCTTTTTTTTTTTTTTAAATAAGATATGTCAGAACTCTCACAATAAAAGTTATTTCACAGCATTTCTTGTGAAATGCTCTGAAGAGGGAAAGAAATACCCAAATCTGTACTTATATTGCTAAGCACTATCAAGATTAAGTTGCTTGGGCTTTGAGTATGCTTTTCAAAACAAAAAGTCAAAAGGAGGTAGCTGTGTAGCTTGTGAAGTAGTTCCTGGTTTGGCCATTTACAGATTACTGAACCAAAGTAAAATGGTGCCAAATGTGGGCCCATTTAATAAACTGGTATAGACTGGAGTGATTCAGAAACTGCTTTACAAGCAATTTAGATGTTACCATTCTCAGAACAGGCATCATCACTATGAGTGATTCAGATGGATAGTACAGGAGATTTCAGTCTGACTATTTTATTCATTTGGATTTAAGCTCATTTGAGGAAGGGTAGCTTTAACAAAATCCTACTCTTCAGTATTTTGCAAGCTTAGTTTTAAAGAGTCGCTTCTACTGCAGTGCAAAAAATATGTTCTCATCCTTGAATTTGTCTTAGAAATTTAACTTTATCAAGCTTCATGAGAAATTATTGCAAAAAGCTAGATGAACAAGAACAGGTGGTAATTTAAGGCACATTATCTTAATCTTTTGGAGATAAGCATCTGTGGTTTCCTATCTGAAAGTCAGATTCTTTCACTGGGGTTTAGAATAGGGAGCACTTATTAGAACTAAATGTCTAAACTCAGTCTCACAGAAAAATATGGGAGGAAAGGAAAGAAGAAGAGTTGCATTCTTCCTATCCTGATTTCAAGGAGTCTTTTGACTTCTTCACAGAAATTGGGCAGGGAAAGAATACCAGCTGTTGTAGTATCACATGGCAACCCTACTGTTCACAGAAATTCATCATTAAAATTAATTAAATAAATAATTAAATAAATAATTAAAATTGATATTATTACAGCCAACACACTTCTTTATGTAACTGTGAAACATACTTCTGATTAATGATGAGTTTACTGGAACATAACTTTCTTTCTTTTCTCACCTTATCACTTATTCTACTATAGGAGTACGTTGTGACTACCCCAACTTAAAATATGGGAGAACAGAGATCTTAAAGGCACTGCAGTATTCCCAAACAAACACTTTAAATTCCAGTGCCAAAATGTGAGCTTTCCTTCGTCCTACTGGGGGTAGGAAGGTAAAAAAAAACTGTCAAGAGTGTCATCTGACCTTGGATATCATTGAAGACACAAATTCATCTAAAGAGATTTTGGAGGAAAACATTGTTTTGCAAAGCAAGATTCGAATGTGATAATTTATTTAGTTGACAGATGCTGTTTTCAACAAGAAGAGAAATAAGCCAGGCTTTGGGGACATAATATAAAGCGTCATCTATGAACAGTAACAAAACAACAATAACAAAAATTATACAGAATTCAGCAAAGCTAATAGCAACTTCCAGTGTCTAGTCTGAAGAATCTCGGATTTCAATTCATCAGCCAACTGCATCAACTACAGCCAGAGAGGATATCACTTAGTGTTTGAAGGAGGTCAGTAAATTAATTTGTCTTCCTTCTGATTTTTTATGTCAAAAGGGGCTGTATTTATATGATGCATTTACATCACAAATGTAGCTCTTTTTATTTCATGTTTGCCATACAGTTAATGTTTGCTAACAGTTAATGCCATGCTCTACAAAATGCTGAAAATTTTCAAAATACATCCCCATGATAGCTGGAGGACAGACTACATGACCTAATATTTTGCCTTTTCTCTGAACTGATAATTTTGTATTCAGTGATTCTGTAACAATATGGGTTTGAAACACATGCTTCAAAGGCTATGCGAATAATATTTTTATTCTACCACAAGCCTTACTGCAAAGCATAGTCTAGTGGCCATTTCTGGGTGCCAGTGATCTCAGCTTCTGTTTTTATTCCACGACTGACTAGCAAGGTCATAAGCTCTTGAAACTTTTGCAAGTCACTACAATTTATCTACGCCTCAGTTACTCTATCAATTCCAGTAAGAAAAAATGGGAATAATAACACTCAGCTTTGTAAGTCACTTTGAGATCTATTTGTATTTGGGCAGTGAGGAAAGGAAGCACATTTTTAACTGTCCAGCTGTGTTGCATTTACAAGCATAGCACCACATGAAGTCTTCACTTTTTAGGGTACAGATGAATGAAATAGATCAAATGGTTTTCCTTTAACACATAATGTATCTTTGAGATTTTTAAAATATGTTTAGAAGTGCTATTAAGGATGGACTGCTCATATCAAAAGAAGACAGTTAGTTCCTTTGCTTTGGGATGGAACCAGGTGACCTCAATGAAATCATTTAATCTGTCTTAATATGGCAAATCACACACACTGAGTAACATTTTTACACTGCTTTTTAGACAGTATCTTCCAGTTTTTATTTAAAACTGATTTGTTTATCCCTGAAAGGCACTGTACTGTGACATGTTAAAATACTTCATGTTTCATTTTAACTACTAAATCAACTGGTCCACTTACAAAGGTGCTATAAATGTTTTGCAAAATAGCAAACTTTAAACTAGCAAACTGCACTATTTTTGTGTCAACGGTTTACGGGCGTTAGGCCCGATTCCGTGACAAAGGGGACAGGAGACCCATGGGCCCACGCCCTGGGAAAAGGGAAAAGGGGAAAGGGTAAGGAGATGGCCCTGAGAGCAAAAAAACAGCGGCAACAATCTGAGGAGAAACAAACTAATTTACTAAATAAAATATCGGAATGTAAAACAACACACTATAACACAATATAATTACAATTTAAGCTGATAAATCCAATACAGAGAGAGAGAATGTCCCAAAATCAAGGTAGGCCTTACTCTACTACCGACGATAAGACGGCTGGAGAGTGAGGTGCTGCCAAGACAAGAGACGGGCGGAAAAAGGGACGAGGTCTCGTGATCTGCAAGTTTTTATACTGCAAACTTTTATCTTTTCCCTCCGGCTGGAAAATGGTAACAGAGGAGCAAAGTACCGTGGGGACTGTAGTAGTCCTTCTCTTCTGAGAACCAGGTATATCCACTACATGATGTTATGATGTGGAATACCAATAACCGAAAATCACAAAACCATGACATTTTGCGACACTGAAAATCTAGTCAAAGATTGTATACAAGTCAGTAAGTACTTGCACAGGTAGCCCTTTAGATCATGACACCATGTCATCTCATTTTTTAACTTTTTATTATTGATATTTAAGAGGGAAGATCATGGGGAATCAGTTTTCGCTGCACTATTTTACCCTAAAAGGTAACTTCTTATCAGCTTTTATCACTGTGTTCCATTCCTTTATAGTTCTATCTCTTTGTTTTGTTTTACTTTATTCCATGACAAGATGACAGGAAAAAAATCAAACCTATATCCATCTGGCACATTTATGCTGGATTTGGGATGCAATAGAATTTTTTTTCAAAAGAATGTTTCTCTGTGGCAAACTGGGAATTCACCACAGCTAGGATTTATATGTTTTAACAATTATTCATTGTAATCAAAATGGAATTTCTGGGACAGAAAGAAACCATTCCAAGAACAAAGAAAGCTCTTCTGAACTCTGACCAGGTGTGCTACTTGGAAATGCTGGATTAAGTGTAATCAACTATGAAGCTGAATAACGAGTAATAACAAAAGGAATTTGCTTTCTAACAGTTGAATGATTTGGCTCTCTCATGATGAAAAGCTAACACAAATTGCAAGCTAAAAATTATTGAATTTAAATTCTTTTTTTCCTAGCATCCCTGTCTCCTCTACAGATTCATTACCGAGGATGTCCAAAGGTTCTTCAACAAAGTTTTTGAAATTGATTGTCCCAGAAGCAGCTCACAAGGAGCCCTGGCTAATCAGGTCAGGAACTTTAGAAAACCCAGCTCCAGAAGCCAGAGACTTCTCAGACTTCAAGAGATATCCTGGCATGATTTCCATTAATGACATTTTACAACGCTCACCATGAAGAAAACTGAAGATTATGTTTTCCTTAGGTTTTAAAATTTCTATCTTTCTGTAATTCCTATGGAAATGGAATTTGAGATTCCACATTTCTTTTTAGTTTGTTTTTTACAGACACATGACCTGGTGGAAATAGCAGAATACAGTGAATATAATATACTGTTTATTTGTAATTGGATTTAAAATTAGAATTGGCAGACTATTCAATTTTTATTTAAGGACCTTTCAGTCATTGATCAAAACTCACTGGCAAGATTTGTGCCCTAAGTGATAAATAAAAGCTACCATCATTCTTATCACTATGGTAGTTGCTTCTGAAAACTTCTCTTACCAAGATTGTAAAAATCCTATTTTGGTTATGCCCTAAAATCTATGCTGTCTCCTAGAAATAGATGGTTGATGTATAGAGAGTTTTTCAGATAATTCTATAATACTTTATAGTCTCCTCATCACTTCATCATCCTGAGAAAGGTGATTCATGGCTCTTATGACTGGTTACTAGTTGGATCTGACTGTCATAATTAGATCTTTCTCAAAATTGTATTAAAAGGGTTTTCTTCAGGCTATGAATTGTCTTGGAATAGAATCAGGCAGTATGGAAATCAGAGTAAACTTAAAACAAAATAAGTGACACGGAATAAAAGGGATTTATAACTTCAAACATGAAACTAGATAATAGTATTTATAAGCCTATAAATTTTAAAGCTCTCAAACTAATTTAAAAGCAGTTCAGTGATACTGCCAGATGAGAAGTGCATAAACAGAAGGTTCCTTTGATTATCAGAGTGTTTGCTTCTGAAAATTAGAACACAGCCATTTATCAGAGGGTGTCTCAAAGCTATAATCAGTTGAAGATATTCAAGAACTGAGGTATGCCGAATGTCAATCAAGCCAGGGCAAAACATGAAGTAATGTGTTAATGTAAATGTGGAATATGCATATGCTAAGGTGACATGATGAAGGAGTAAGCAACAGTCACATTCCTAAGGTGTTACAGCATTTCTAATAGTCATGAGTGTGTGAATTCAAAGGATGTGCCTGTAAGGTTTCAAAATGCAGACCTATAGAAAAAAAAATTTCAACAGCAAAAGACCATTCTCTGACAGGTATCTGTTAGAACCTCCATTTAGGAACAACTTGGAAGGAGGATGTGAAAAGAGAATAGGACACTTCTTTCCACTGAGTATTTCTGAATTTCATATCAACATCAGGAGAGACCTTGATGTAGAAGTTCTGTTTTGGAAAATTCAGCTTATAAAAAGGAATTTAAATGAAATTGAAATAGGTAAAAGCCACAAATATGCAATTTTGATATAGTGGCACTGAGAAAACAAGCAGACAGCACAGTTCTCCACATGGACCTACTCTGCCAGTATCATTTTTTTGTGTCAAATGTCCTGTCATTTCTGCTTAAGAAAATAAAAATATTTTTGAAAATGAGCTAAAATTTTCCTTTTCCTTGTACATTGTTTTTCTCACAGGCATCCTGCTACAAACCTTGGCAACACTGACTGATACATGCATCAAAGATATATTGGGAAATAGTTAACAAATAAATTGTTTCATAATTATAGGAACTTGTTGGAAGTTGTTTTGTTGCATTTGTTGTATTTGATGTTAATTGAAGAGTTGAATATAAGTCTTTTGGGTTGGTTTACTTGTATTCATTTTCATTCTGAGTAAATGATGCTGAAGATGCTGAAAGTTTACATGGACAAAGAGGACAGTGAACAAACTGGCACTTACTAAATACATGAAAATTCTCTCAAAAACAACCTAAGGTGAAAATACTTGGAAATCAGGAGAGTATTATCAATACTCTTTCCATTCTCTTGCTATGCTTACATGTATATATGATGTATTCCTGGGACAGACAGACTGACATTCTACAGCCATTCATACATTCTTATCTGAATCAGGACAGAAAAGATAGGAGATACTTGCTATTTAATAATTTTGTTACAATTAACATTATTTGAATGAGCACTTATTAAAACGCTAATCTGTGAACTGAGGAAAGATGATGAAGAAAAACAACAGAAAACCAGACCTGTAGATGCCTATGTTTATGGCTAGTACCAAATTACCTGAACAATTGGAAGTTTTTTTTAATTTTCCTGTTAATATTTGCTATCCTATTTTAAAAGGAGTATTCCATATAGAAACTTATGAAATAATTTATGAATTTCATAATAAGAAACTATGAATCTTTACCAGAGTTTCAAGGATATACTATTAGGAAGATGTGATGGTCTCCTTAGTTATATACATGGCTGTCAAAACTAATACTGAAAAGCAGGTTATTGTGCTATGCCTTTCTTTCTTATGCCTAAATATTATGTTTCTGGAAGATAATACACATTTATGATTTTCTATCAAAATTTGTGATTGTTAATAACATACAAAATTCAAAATAGCTGGCTTCAGGACAAAAATTGATGACTGCAGTCATCGAGAAGGAATACTTTTCCTGTATGTGGTCAGCACAACGAGATAAGTACAGAGTACAGTGTTGTTGCCCTCTTGAAGAAAAGAGAGCTGGTCAATATTGGAAGGCATTATACTTCATGAACCTACAATAAACTGTCTTGCAAAAAAGATATTTTTTTTTTACAGCCTTATGTATCTACATAAAGCAGCCCATAACTTTACACATCTTTCCCTACGGATATTCCTTTCTCAAGCACTTTGTTGCCTTGGTTATTTTAACTGCAGAAATATATAATACATATAATTCTCCTCCAGAACTAAGCAATCTCTCAGTTAAATATTTTTAATTATTCATCCCTCAACAACATAGTTAAATTAGTCTTCTTTACGTATTTTTCCATGTATCCCCAAAGGCTTGAATGCACAAAGAAATTATAAATCACAGATATTTCTATGTGAAAAAAAAAAAAAACAACGCAAAAGCAATTATATATAGTGGATGGTTCAGCTTTTCTTTCATCTTCCTCTTCCCTCTTTGTCCCAGCCCAAGAAAATGGCAACAAAAGAACTACTGAAAAGAAAGTGGATTCTTTTTAAACTACTGCAGAAAATTCTACACGTTGTTAATTCTTAGGTTATAATCCTTGAACTGTAATTATTTAAGACTGCAGAATCTTCTGTTAATAAAAATTAAACAAAAACAACTGTTCAGTTAAAATCAGAGACAAGCATAACAACAGAGCAAAATGTATATGATTACTACTTCTTATAATAAGCATTATTTTTATTACTACGCAGGAGTTCTTCTACCAAGACCAAAATTATTGAAAAAGATACCCCTCACATATCACAGGCAAACATTTTCCTCACTGTATTTAGACAAGATAGGCAAAGAGAGATAGAAAAGGTGCATTATTGATCGTGGATTATTCACATATGAGAAATCGGAAGTTGATATCTAAATAAAACTAAATTCCAAGATATATAAAATCTATGTAGCTGAAACAAGCATTGATTACAGAGTTCCTGATTTAGGCCAGTTAGCAAAATAAAATTTCACTCTAACTCAGACTGTAATAGCTGAAATTTGACATCATTCAGTTAGTCTTTCACAACTTTCTCTTCAGTAACCTTCAGTTACCCATCTGTTACAGCTGTATTTTCCAAAGAGTAATTTTGGGAAATAGTGCAAATTTTTCTCAGTGCCATTATTCAAATTGCCTGTATTTGCCTACGAAGACATTTGCGCATGAATAAACAGTTTCTATTCTGTGTCGTCGTTATACTTTCACCAAATAGTCCCATTTGCTCATTCATAGAACAGAAGCAATATCATGCAACCTCACTGACCTAATCAATAACAGAAATCACATTGTTCATGACAAGGGGTCTATTCAAATTGATATTTATCTGATAATTATACTGAATAATTACAGTGAATGAAAATAACAATACTGTGTTCTATTTACTGGTAAATTCAAAAGACAGTAGAGAGCTATAACTGTCAAGCTATTCAAGACATGTAGTTCATCTAGCTCTATCAGTAAGCAATGGCTGCTGGGTGCTTCCTATCGCACAGCAGAATGTAGTTTCAATTGCAATATATGTGTCAGCCACAAATAATATCGCTTAACTTCAGAGTTTTCTATGGTATATCTGTAGGAGATTATATTGCTATTGCATACTATAAAACATTGGCATAGAATATGAACTTGTTTATGTTATTTGAAGGAAATGGATTTGTATTGCTCAAGAGTCTCAGTTAAAATTCTGATTTTGCCTTAAGTCTATGTCTGTGGAATATTTGTATTCTGATGGAGGAGATACAGAACTTTCACAAAAATTAGGCTCTGAAAGCCTATTCCTTGAAAAAGCACTAAGGAGTTGTCAACGGTTTACGGGCGTTCAGCCCGGTTCTGTGATGAAGGGGACGGGGGACCCACGGGCCCACGTCCCGGGAAAAGGGAAAAGGGAAAAAAGGGTAAGGAGATGGCCCTGAGAGCAAAGAACAGTGGCAACAATCTGAGGAGAAACAAACTAATTTACTAAATAAGATATCGGAATGTAAAACAACACACTATAATACAATATAATTACAAGTTAAGCTGATAAATCCAATACAGAGAGAGAGAATGTCTCAAAATCAAGGTAGGCCTTACTCTACTACCGATGATAAGACGGCTGGAGAGCGAGGTGCTGCCAGGACGAGAGACGGGTGGAAAAAAGGGACGAGGTCTCGTGATCTGCAAGTTTTTATACTGCAAACTTTTATCTTTTCCCTCCGGCTGGAAAATGGTAACAGAGGAGCAAAGTACTGTGGGGAATGTAGTAGTCCTTCTCTTCTGAGAACCAGGTACATTCACTACATGATGTTATGATGTGGAATACCAATAACCGAAAATCATAAAACCATGACAGGAGTAAATTTCACCACCATTATTGTTCTTATGCTGTCATGAAGGAGTATAATGTGACGAAGCCTAGCATTCAGCATTGTTGATAGGGTTTTGTCCTTGATGATACCTGAATGGGAAATTCCCCAAGAACATGCAATTGCTCTTTCACATGTTAACATAATTCAGAAGTAGAGAACAGTCTTTAAGTATGTATTAATCTGATTATGTAATACAGGAAATACAGAAAAATATTTTCACAGACTAAATTTAAAATGCATTTTCCTTCAAGAACTACTGGGCTTCAGCGTAACGGTTGGAATCTAATTTTCAGCTGAACTCTAACTTGAGTCATGATGTTCACCTTGCTGAACAAACTGCATTTTGAAATTTCTAAAATGATGGCAATATAAATTTCTTTCTAACAAGTTATTTTATTCTACTTTGTACCCCGATGGTTTTACTCTGCCTGTGATTACTGTGACGCTTGGAGTTACCCGTCTGTGAGAATAGAACTTTATCCTTTCTCAGTTGAAGTAAATGACTACAGAATCAGGACAATAGTTTGTAAAACATTTGGGATCTTAGGGTTTAAAAGATGCTCTTACAAGTAGAAGTCATTATCAGTTACTCACGGTGAGCTGAGATGTATGACCAGAGTTGCAGGGAAGATTCTTCACATATTACTTTTGCAAGATGTCTTAGCTGAAGTTCAGTAGGTTCAGGTAGTTATCACAAAGCCATGGATTAACAAAGAGTTGTAATGTATCTGAGAATCTCGTTAAACTTCACTGGCAGGAAGTGTCATAGAAAGTCTTTCTCAGAGATCAAAACAGGAAAAACACTTAGAAATACACAGTGTGAGGAAAGACTGATGGCCTCTAAGAAAGGAAAGGCAGGCTTCACCATCTGGTTGGGCTTCTTTGAAGACAAGACTACCACAGGAGACAAAAATGGGGTTCAATGGACATTACATGTTCAGATTTCCAGAAAGGATTTGACAGAAGTCCAGCTCATGTGTTGCTCTTTTTTACTGCAAAGTGGCTCAAAAGCATATGGGCGAGCTGCCTGTTAGCGATGTCTTACTGTTCAAAGTGCAATGGAGAATGGAGGAGGAACGAACTGGGCTCTGGGGGCATCTGGGCCTGCTAACTGCTGTGAAATGTCATGCATTGATGTTTCACACAGTAACATACACTGTATTTAACCTTGTCTCTGCTGATTCCTCTTGTAATGGCCAACTTTACTTCTCAAGCGCCGCTTTTCAACTGAAATTCTTATTTTGATCTGAAGGACTTTTTGTCTTATGTACACTGGAAAGTATTTCAGCCATTACCTTTATGATCTGCTACAAATGTAGTTTTACTACTACAGAATTCATTTACAGAAGGAGATGCTTTACAGCAACATTTCGGAGTTGTTGTACTTCAAAACAATAAGCAGAATAAGAGGCTGTTCTTGGACTGAGACCCTATGAACACAGTGGAGACACAATGAACTCAGTGGACAGACTCCTACTGATTTTACAATGAGTGGATCATGCGAGTGACTGTTACTACATGACCTCCAAGTTACTGTTCTTTTGTAGCGTAAATAAAGCTTAGCCAGTTTTAGAGATTAAAGCTGCTATCTCCTCAAGCATGATATTATTTTGTGTAGATTTGTTCATTTAACTCCCAAGTTCTGCAGGAAGCAGACCAGGTGAGTTCATGACTTTTCTCACGAAGTAATCTTTTACCACTACTTCATCTTTCTTCTCCTTCCACATAGCTTCAAACAGAAATGAGAAATATTTGAAATTCTGACAGAACATAGTCGACAGATGTTAGAGATCCGGAGCCTAGTGCCTGTATATTTGCAGGTCTATTCAGTATTAATTACTAGACTTGGATATGATGTGGTCTTTACAGTCTGTTACGGATTAAATCTAGAAAGTGTTACATCAAGTTGTGAACAACCCTTTCAGGCCACATTTAGAGTCCTTAATATTGGAGTCTGCTTCCAAAGAAGACATTCTTATCAGCCAATGTTTGGTCCATTAATCTAATTCTGTTAGCTTATTTATATTTCCCTTCCTCCAGCAAGTTCTTGTTTATTCCATTGACACAATTTCTACTAAATGCTTTTATTTAGCCATGTGAGAAATTGAATTTTTTACTGAAATCAATATCTATTGTAAAAATTATATGGATTTAGGCCTTATCTCTGTAAGTACAGTTCTTTCTGACAAGACACTTTCTTCTCATCTTCTGTAAATCTACTGCTGAACTGCAACTACTATTATGAGATAATCAAATGTATAACTTGGCAAAATCTTCTTGAAAGGCAATTTAGAAGAAAAAGTAAAAAGTAAATAAAAATAAGAAGCTTTGATTGTTCAGGGCTATCTATCAGAGTCTGAAAATTAATAGCAATTTGCGTCAGTCAAATGAAACCAGTTATATCTGATAGACGGAATAAAAAGTCCGAAGAGCAATTTAGATGAAATATGTTTTTTCTTCCTTTATGTGCCCTCCTTTTTCACTTTCCACAGTTATTTCACTGAAATACAAACTCTTATCTAGTTGCTCCTAAGAAATACAATGTCATTGTGAAAAATCTGTTCACCTTTTTAGAATTTATGTATTAGGAAAATGAAATGGTTCCAATGGCTTTTGTGCCTAGTTCTTTAGTGTTACAAAATACTGAAGCAGTTGTATGTACAAAAAAGAATACAATTTACTGAATACAGTTTGCTATATTTTGAAAGGTTCAGTACCTTCAGTATTACCAGATTATGTCCATTGTGGGCCACAACTGAAAGCACAAAAGAACATCCTGATTTTAACTTTCCTCTTCATCTGACCAAAGCTAAACACATACGCAATCTAATACTCTATAATATCTATTTATTTTACTACATTTTTGTGCAGAAGCCAATAAACTGAGGGTAAGACAGGACTGTGATTGCAAACACTGGCAATGAAATAAGATTTTTCGTAATATAACACCATTCTCACATTCTTAAGAAAAGTACACATATGAGAAGGAAGTTAAAATGCCTCAATGCCTTTGCACATTACTGAACCCCATACCTTTTTGTCATTCTGAAAATCTCTAACACATCCAGGCCCAGAACACCAGTGGGAGCTAATTTTATCAGCTGATAGTCTGGACAGATTTTTCATTTCAAATGACTCACTAGGGAAATGAGTGACACTGGATGAGTGACCATGTTGCTCAAGGTTACTGTTTTTCTTAGTTATCGTTATTCTTTTTCAGACAATTACTACATCTTCATAACGAAAACTGATTAAAACACAGAAAATGTGAAATGTACAACTAGCTATGCATTGCTCTTTAGACCTGGAATTCTTTAAAGAATTGTCTTAATTTAATCATATAAACCAATTTTTCAATGCCACCTGGAGAATCTAAGCTGTTTTTAAAAAGTTTTTAAAAAATAAATTAATGTGTATCTTCACAATTGTCACGACAATGATATTCACCCACAAAAGTCAGAAAATGTTTAAATAAGTCACTTGTACTGAGTTCCTTTTTAGCACAGCTGACCTGCTTTCAGTATTCATGCTAACTAGCTCAGGGGAAACTGTACTGAACCACTGAGGGCACTGGGCTTGTTCAGCCTGGAGAAGAGGTGTCAGGGACCTCACTGTGGCCTCCCAGTATTTAAAGGAGCTTATTAAAAGCAGGAAGAGTGTTTTTTTTACACAGTATGGTAGTGATAGGACAAGGGGGAATGAATTTAAACTAATAGAAGGGAAATTTAGTTTATACATTAGGAGGACATTTTTACTCTGGCACAGGCTGCCCAGAGAAGCTGTGGATGTCCCATACGTGGAGGTGTTCAAGACCAGGTCGAATGGGGCCCTGGGCAGCCTGACCTAGTGGCTGGCAGCCCTGCCCATAGCAGGGGGGTTGGAACTATATGATAGTTAAGGTCCCTTACAACCTAAGCCATTCTATGATTCTATAGGAAAATTTATTATGTAACTAAAAATTCTTTTTTAAATGATTTTGAATTTTAAATTTTAGACTTTCTTAATATTCTTTCAAATTCTCAGCAGTCTTTCAAATCTAATCTATAGTGGGATTAAAAAAATATTTGGCTTTCCTTGTTTCAGAGATCTTCATAGAAAAGTACACTGAAAATGTACAGATTTGCTGAATTAAATGTAATAGCAATCAGAAGTAATACTAAAGTATGTTCTATTTCACCAGAATTCCTGTTAGTGATTTGGCTTCTGTAATACCTGTGGAAAATTATACTCCTTTTATTTAACTGCCTATTGCAAGTACATTTTTTCCCCAAATGTTACACAGATATATGTAAAGTCAGTGGATTTATCACATCTGAGCTATATTTAGATGAGGTTAGTTTGCAACTGAAAAAAGTTTTGCAAAAATATGCATACTAAGGTTATTATCCCCCTCCTGATGAACTAAATGAATGTTTTTCCTTATGAATATACATATGCTGTAACCGAGTCTCCTCAAAAACCAACAGGTGGCTGTATGAATCCATCTTCCCTCCTTATGTCTCCAGATAATGAACACTTTTAAAGAAGAAAGTGACAATCTTGATACACTTTTTTTTCTTTAATTATTTGTGACTGCAAATGTTACTAGAAAAATTGCTTGAAAAATGTTTCAAAATTTTTATTTTCATGATTTTACTTTGTCAAGTTTATCAAACCAAGAAATCTAATTAAAATCCACAAGGTCACCATAGACTACAAACAAAATTCTTGCAAATGTTGAGAAGAAAGAAAAAAGATTCAATAGATAATTTTTTAAATATCTGCAGTTTAACAGAACATTCTTTGTTAAACTGAAACTTCTGGTCTTTTAAACTTCTAGTTTAAAAATAATTCAGGCTTTTAAATATAATTTTCTGGGTATTGCATAAGCATTATATTTAATCAGCTACACATATATCTTAGATTTTAAATGACTGAAATGGGAAAGAAAACCCTGTAAATAATAATTTTGAAATGACAGAAAAGATAGTAATGATTATGATCTCATACTCTTTTATCCACTTCAGCTATAATTATTTCAGTTTGAAACTCTTCTTAAATTCTGCTTTATTTTGAATTATTTAGCCAGTACTTGCTATGTCTCCTTTACTTGTTACACAAAAGCATGAAAAACAAGACAATGAATCTTGTTTTACTTTTTCTCAATGGTAATGTTGTAACAGCATAGCTGTATGTGCGAAGAAGCAACCACTTCAAAACATGATGCATTCCTGTAGTTTTCTTACTTGGCTTTATAGTGTTTTTCCCACATGACATTGCATGCTTCTGTCGTAGAAGCATTCTAAGCAAGTACTGCACTGCTGTGCTCCTAATCCAGTATCAAGCCATGCCATATTAGGAATATATTGCACTATGCTAGGGTGGCAACATGTTCTTCACTCTTAGTATAAGTCCAATATCATAACTGACAGTAGCAGTGTTTCCATTTACAGCTTCTAGCACTCTCAGACGTGGAGAGGTTTGTTATCTCTCTTTAGAGATTCCTATTTAGAAGATAATTATCTGTACCTCACCCAAATAGAAACACTTCAGAATTTAACCACAATTGCTTAAGTGGCAAAGTAGCCCTCATGTATATCCAATAACAGACTGTGAAAATGAAGCATATCTCTGTTACTATTAAGGGAGTAACATTCAGGAGTGGCAGCCATGAATAGCAATCAGAGTAATGCTAGAGCAGAGAATTAAAAGAAACGAAATGTTGAGGCTCATGTCTACAAAGACATGTAGTTAGATAACTTCCATTGACATCTACTACTGACTAATTCTTAAATATTTAGGACAGTCACTTTATCCCCTCTGTATTGGTTACCTAACAGTAAAATACTTAGAGTGAATGAAAAGTTTGTAAATCACATTGTGATAACAGATACAACATAAATATAAGATAGGAGATCGATGAACATCCCTTGTTTATCCTAAAGACAGTACAGTGGTGGGGTTCTCCTTAATTAACTCCCTGAATTATGATCTTCTGTAGCTAGGTCATCTATGAATATTTGCATTTTTAACATGAGTTTTTAAAACTGTAGAAGTAACCAGCCAATACATTCAGTGTCTTACTGAGCTGCCAAATGCTGCAGTTTCTTCTAAGAATTTTCACATACTGAGGTATATCTTTACATCTCAAGGCATTTACAAGGTCATTAACCTTGTCAGCATATACAACAATATAATGAGAAATTCTTTATGCAAGGACATGATGGAACCCTGTCACTTCTTTTCAGAAAACCCAAATCTCAGGAAAACAACTTACAGAGATAATACGTAGAGCAGAGAGCTCTTGCTATTAGAAGGTGGTCTTATTTTTTTTTTCCTCTGGAGATGCTTCATACTTCAAGGGTTTTTATAGGTAAAATCTTGTCATTACAGAAGGTAAGTTTGAGACAGCAATTCACTTTATGCTAACATAACTGCATGTATTTGTTTAGAAGATTCACTTCCTAATTTCTGTCAATTATGTTGACCAGATTTCTGTTGAATGTGTCAGGAAATTAGTGAGAATGAGAAACCTTAACTCAAGAAAGTTAATGTTAATTGAGTCTAAACCCACTGTTGGGATTAATTCCTTTAGTTTATATTTCAAAATAAATTGCAAGGACTGCAGTAAAAATTCTCATCTCAAGTATCTGTAAAAGCTCATGCTTTAGAAAAGTAAGACAAGTTTTGCCACCTCTAAGTGTCCTGCGTATTCAGCTAACACATCTTTAAAGCAAGTTATTTGGCAGTTTAAATCACACTGTTAAATCAAATCAAGGATGGTACTTGGAAAAATACCTGAATATCATGACTTTGTTGACTTTAATCCTCATATAGCCCCTTTACAATTAAAAAAATATCTGCAAAAAGGGTATGATAATTCATATAGAATGTAACGAGGTAAATGACATTACATTCTCCTTGATACATGATAAAAGTCAAAAAACAACAAAGCAACTACTTCCTAAAAGAGGATTCAAGGAAAGCGTTATTCTGACATCAATACCTGAGTGCTGGGTGGCTTCCACAATGCCTTGTTTAATTGCCAGGGCTTAATCTGAACAAGTACAAAACTGAGTGGAGAAATGATCATCAACAACAAAAAAAATCATAAAATCTACCAAATCTTAACAAAATGATATAGAAACATTTAGTTTTTCTTGATTTATTTAAAGTGATCAAGAATGATCAATGAGACATTTATAAGGGACTGGCAAGCCATTTGTAGCCTTGGCTGCATTATATGCCAGTTACTCTTTGTACAGCATACTTTCCTCAGTGAAGGGCACTGTCAATGCTCTGGTGGAGTTCTATACCAAGAAACTGAGAAGGTAATTCAAGCATCCATGTAAATTAGCATTTTCACTTACGGAACATGTTTACCATCATTCTGCCTCTGTTGGAAACAGCCAATACCAGTGGACTAATCTACTGATTGCAGCTCCCCTGAGCACTGAAGAGGAGCAAGATTGCAGCTGCTTGTCAGTGCCACTGGTTTGCTAACTACATATTGCTCATTTCTGATATTGGTTCTTTCTTCAGTATCCCATACAAAAGTTAGATCATATGTACAGATGAAAATCAAATGTACAAACATCAGCAACTAAAAACTACTTGCTAAGATAAATGGTTGGTTGCATTATTTTCTGAATGTTACAATAAAATCATGTAAAATGATCTGGGTTAATCTCGAGAAGAAAATTAAAGGTAGAATTGTCCAAAAAAATTCATTATATGGGAGCTTTCACTATGTGTATAACAATAGTATATTTACTATATTTGCCAATTCTGATACCATTGTTGTCTACTATCTGCATTTTTCTCTATTCCCTTTCCTAATCCAAATTACCTTTCAAATGACTCAATTTGTAAATTCTCATTCATAGATGAAGAGAGAGGAAAAGAGTTGACATTATCCTTCCTAGAGAGATCAAAATGAGATTTACTGCTTCAAGTATTTAATCTATTTCCTTGGGATGTGTTAGAAAAGAACCTGCATTACCCACTGCATGTCATCAAAGTTCACAAGCAATTTGTTCTACAATATAACTGGAAAAATACAATCACTGTTAAATAACATCTGCAGAAGTCAAGGTGACAGTGGTAATTCTGGAAAAGGCATTTTTACTGTCATTGCATTTTGGATAATGGAATGTAACTGGGAATAGGTGTATAACCAGCTCCTAAATCAGTCAAGGGTATCTGATGGTATCAGAAGTGGAGAGAGAAAAAGTTGAACAGTGTAGGACCACACCAGAAGGCATAATGAAGAACTGGCAATAAATCCTTCATATGTCTCCTCATATCAAAGAACAGAAAAAGGAAAATTTTACAAGGAATTCAAATAATAAACTAGCAAGATAGATCAAGTATTACAGTTATTTATAAGTAACAAAATTTAACAAAACACTGACAAATAATAATATGTCCAGTCTACAACGGATCAGATATTTTTCTAAGATAACATTACATTCAAAGATCATAGATTCTGTTCTTCTCATTAATAATGAGCTAGATTACGCCCACTCTTCTATGTTATTCTAATTTAAAAATATATATGTAATGAACATGCTTATGACAAAAATACATTGTGCACATACATTTTCATGAAAAACAGAGAAGGATATTTAAATGCTCAGTTTAGCACAAAGCACTGATAAAGAGCAGTTAGGCTACAGATGACCACCTGACCTTGAATAGCTTGCTAGAACCAGGACTTGCAATGGTTGCTCTTGTTTGAAAAAGTGGAAGAGGAAAAAAAAGGTATTCAGAACTCAGATCTTTTGATCCTTGAAATATGTTCAGTGCACTTTTGAAATAAACCTTAAGGGCCTCAGCAAATCAGATTCTTGAGGAGAGTTTGTGAAAAATCAAAGTACATATGTGCATGCACACGCATGCGTGTGTGTTCTCCAATTTATACAAAAACCTGAAGGCCTTTTTTATAACTTCCAGTATTCTGAAGGAAGATAAAAGGGGAAAAAAAAATAAGGCAAAGGTAATAGTTTTTATCTGTAGGGATTACCTCTGTAAAGTCATATAGAGTTTTCAAAGTCAAGGTTATAAACAGTTTCTGAAATTACAAAATGCAGCATTATTAAAACATGCTTATGTATATTGCATACCACCTTAGTGCACATAGAACTGTATGCACATTAGGCTTGGAGAAAGTGTGTGTTTATGGGTAAATTAGTCTTCAGAGGATACAAAGCATTTGTTTTATGAGGTAAACATTTCTAACTACAACCATTTAAAGGAATGAATTTACAAAAGATTTTCAGCAATAATGTAAACAATGTCTAATTCCTTTCAATCCGAGAGTGTGATTGAGGGGAAAAGGAAACAAAAAAACCCCATTACTTCACAATGAGATTTACGTAAAAAAGATTTTAAAATGCATTTGAAAAGCATTAATAAAATAATAGCATAAATTTTGAAACATCTCTAAATATGGGCTACTGCACTCACTGTAAGATGCAGACTGCCGTGTGTTATCACAGAATCATAGAATCATAGAATGGCTTGGGTTGGAAGGGACTCCAGGGATCAAGTTCCAGCTCCACAGGCAAGGCCACAAACCTCCAGATCTGGTACTAGACCAAGTTGCCCAGAGCCCCATCCAACCTGGTCTTAAACATCTCCAGGGACGGAGCATCCACAACCTCTATAACATAACTCAGTGCCTTAGGCAGGTAGCCAGTTATGTAAGCACATAAAATTTAGGGTCTGTGTGTTTTAGCTGTAAGCAGTTCTTTACTCTTTCTCATGATTCCGGCAGCAACGCTCAAATAGGACTGATAGCTACAGAATGTCTACAGATACTTTGAAGTGAAAGACAGTGCAATTCCTTTTCAGAAATATACAAGCAGCTATTGCTTTTGGCATTTGCAGCCCCAGATAAGGCTTTCTTACCCTCTTCTAGAGTTGCAGACTTAGCCGCAGCTCAAGCCACAATATACAATTACTTTTCTTCTGCTGTATTTTTGAAATACCAGAATGTTTATATGTTTGTTTTCATCTCCTTTATGCTACCTGAAATTTAGCATCTATATAAAAGACAGAATGGTCTGATTTTGTTTCAAAATAGTAACTCTTGTTTTCTAAAGATACTTATATGGATAGAAGCAAGTAATTAATTTTACATTTATTAGTGCGTAAGTCATCCAAGGGAACAAACACTCATGCACTCTTATGGTGATATTTTTATCAACTGTGCTTTTAAGTCAAAAGTCCAATGCAAAATATCAAATTCACTAGTTTTTCTGAACAATAAAACTAGAAATGTGCGTAGATATGCATAATTTTTCACATCCATAATTACTGAAACCTGTCTCTCTTTTAAAAGGTTTAACAATCATTAGCTAATGAAAAACATCCCAGTACATGGAGATACATATAATTTTTTTCAGACTGCAGTGTATCATTCATTCTGTATGCTTACTATTGGTGTCTAACCAATGCTATGCCTCCAAACCCTTCTCTTATAAATGACCTTTCTTGCTATCACACACTATTCCAGGACCTGAGTTTCAGCATCAAACATTTTTGAGGGAACATGTCCCACGGTCCATCATTTCCCTCCCTACTCATCTCCTAAATACGTGCTCTTTAGCTTCTGCTGCAAATTGATTACTCTCATGTCTGCCTGATCCATGGACCATGCCAAATTCTTCTGAGGCTTAAAAGATGGATTTAAAGGGACAGAATTAAACTGAAGTGCCAGCTAAGAAAAATGAATAAATAAATGAAAAATTTTAAATCACTGATGAGCTAGTGTCAACTGCTTTCATCTTTTCAAGCATTATATTTACATTAATATTTGCGTCATGTATAAACAGAATTAAATGTGCTTTTTTTTTTTTTTCTAAACACGCATTTATAAATAAAAGAGCTAACAAACAGGAAAAGATCCAAGTATTTTCCAAGTTCTTGCTTTAATATGGTCAATCTTGGTCTCTATAAATATCAGATGAGGCCAGAAAATTACTTTCTTCATTTTATTTTCTGAAGAAAAAAATCTTTTAACTTGAACAGCACAGTGTAGAAAAAGAGATGGAGTAAGGAAAAATGTGAAAATATACACTCAACTCATAAGCTATCTAGAATAAAAGACCGTGAGGCGCAGTATGATTAAAGCAGAAGAGAACTGTATTCTTAAGCTTCCTAAGACATTGTAATTTTGATGACTTGGTAAGTATGAGTACGAAAATATTTGTTACAGTTTCTATCAATTTAGATGGACTGTTGTCTCTTAAAAGAGTGAAAACATCAGAGAGGAGCACCTAAGGTAGCTCTCTATCAGGAAAGACAACTGAAGGGATCCTGTTTCCTACTCAGCAAATCAAACTCTCTGGTAGAATTCTTCATCTAATATCAAAGATATGATTTGGCAAAGTATTTGACTTTTTTTTTAATCTACCCATTGGACATAATAAGAAATTGTCATTGCTAGGCTATTCATGAAGAAAAGTAGTGTCAAACATCACTAGAAAACAGATTAGAGAATGTTTACATTTTCAAACAGACATAAAGCAGAATAGTTGGTTATTGAGAAAAAAAAAATATGAGATCTACTTTACACTGAGCCAGGAAGATTCCTTGGTTGGAAAGTGAATGAATGTGTTCAAAAAATATCGAAATGACAAAAAAGTTATTTTCAGTTCAAAAGGACTGAAACTGACTGGGTCATACTGATTTATGTAAGAGTTTTGTCATCATTTTTTTCATTATGTATCCACCATTAATTACTCAAATTAATGCTATTGCAGAATCAAACTCCATTGTGAACTACCATGGCTTTTCATAGAATCATAGAATCATAGAATGGCCTGGGTTGAAAAGGACCTCAAAGACCATTGAGTTTCAACCCCCCTGCTGAACACAGGGTCAACCACTAGCCAGCCACTAGACCAGGCTGCCCAGAGCCACATCCAGCCTGGCCTTGAACACCTCCAGGGACGGGGCATCCACAACCTCCCTGGGCAACCTGTTCCAGCGTGTCACCACCCTCTTTGTGAAAAACTTCCTCCTAATATCTAGCCCATATCTCCCCTGTCTCAGTTTAAAACCATTCCCCTTGTCCTATCGCTATCCACCCTCGTGAACAACCGTTCCCTTTTCTTTGATATTATGTTCTGATTTCTGTTTCAGGCCCAGCTTTACTCAGTAAACTTGCCTGGTATTAATTTGCCAGAAAGTTAACATAGACGTAACATAGGAAATGCAATCTTGAAAAGGAAAATTTTTAACTGATAACATGCAAGTGTTACCAGTGACTTAGTAAGTATGAGTATGAAAATGTTTGTTACAGTTTCTTTCAATTTAGATAGACTGCTGGGGTTCATTCTTCGCTTTACACCTTAACGAATGTATGAAAATATATAAAATTAGGGATTTTTCTTACATTCACTGCAGTCCCAACAGTTTCCCAATCAGAAAGTCTGTCATTTCCAAAGAGATAACTCATTTGGTGGTGGCAATAGAATAACTCTGAAGAATGATATCTGTACTTTTGTGCATATAAACCCTTCTCCCAGGAGTTTACTTTACTGAGGTTAGTACAGGGGCAGAGTGGCAGCACAATATGAGGAAAAATCACACTGCCTTTTGAATAAAACAAAATGAATAAAATGAAGGCTCTAACTGCAGTGCTCTCATTCCAGTACTTTTGCAAAAGCAAAATGTTTTTATCAAAGAAAGATTGGGTTTCCCAGTTGACTTGAAGCTCTACAAACCTTTGAATACATGGTATGCTTTATTCATGAGCTGTGGACTCACAGACTCACAAAGTCACTCTCAACTGAGATAGAAAGACTCAAGGCAGCATTTAAATGGTGCCTTAACCACCAGGTCTTTTGAAATTCATTATTGTAAGTGAGCAAAATTTTAGTAGTCTGTGTCATGCACTCAGAAAAAATATTTCTCTAAAGCTTTACTTATTTTAATTCAATGAAGAATCCATTGCAAACAGTCATAAAATAGCCATTGCTACTGTTCCTTCAAATGGCCTCTGTTTTTTACATAATCATATTCAGAATATGAAAATTAATTTAAAAATCATCCTAGTCTATCAGGCAGACTATTTAAAGGAGCTGAAGTAAAGTGTTCTTCATTACAAAGTTTACAGAGAGCAGTATTGTCATAAACATTTCAATTCAACACAAAAGGATGCTACTGGAGGCTTCCTCCACATCCAAGAAATTTCTTTTTGTGTAAATAACTAATTTTTAAACTAAGGACAAAACTAGGAAAACCAAGCTGAAATAATTAATGAAATGTCTGTAATGAACACCATATGCAGTAAAAATGAACCTAAAATTTTCAAGGCAATAGTATATATTTTTTCTAAAAAGGAAAAAAATGAAAAAAAAAATACTGCTACAATACCATTATACTATATGAACATATGTTTTTTGTCCAAGGTCTCTTTCTTTCTCCCAGCCTTCCTAAGTATCTCATCAACTGGATATTAAAGTAACTTCTAAATCCAAGATACAAATCTCAATAGAAAAATAACCTATGGTATTAATTAATAATGTCGGAGAATTTCAGTGTAGCAGCAAGTTAATGGTTTTAAGTGTCTGTCATCAGTGTAGCTACTTTGAGCTTGTTTACTAGTTCCATAATTAATAAATCCCTAGCAGGAAAAGGGAGAGCCTTACATTTCAGCATTATCAAAATACACTTGGAAAAAATTCATTGCTGAGGTATAACAAAATAGAATACATACCATGTACATACTGTTGTAACATGTATTTCTGATCTCTATAAAGGGATCGTTACGGAATAAAAAGATGGCAGTATTTTGAAATAAGTTTTTAAATCATGTATTGAAATAATTTTAATGTAGGTTTTGACCATTTTTCCTTCCTCAAAAGAGCTTAAAATACAGAATTTCAGATGGAAGTGATACTTAGTACTGCAGCAGTGCTCAGTAGATTTCAAAATTAGGTTCATTAAGTTCACATTCAGAAGAGTGAAACAAAAATATTCTAGGCCTGGTCTCCAGCTAGCATAAATTTATACAGTTCCAGAAAAGCCTGTGCATTTGCATTAGTTTATTTAAAATACATGAAAAATATCTAATGTCAATTTTATAGCTATAGAAATGTCAGAGGTTAAAATGCAAGGATGATTTTGATTTCCGGAGGTAGAAAATTTAGATATATCGCTATGTAGCTTTGAAGACATGATAAACTTCACTACAAACAGAAATGTAGGTTTTGGAGTGCCTCCAATTCCAAATTGATAGTAATATATTTCCAAAAGGTCTATTCCAATTGGAAACACTGTGAGAGGGAAGTTTGCCCAGTACTATGGAGGAATATGAAAATACTTTTTTCAGAATAAAATGCTTGGTAATGTCATATGACCTATTTTCTAAACAATATGATGCATTTTACTGCATCATGATTGCAGCTGGTTAAAAAAATCAAAACTGTCTCAAAATGAAGCTAAATTTGAAATTGGTATCAAGAATGTTGACCAATAATGGAGATGTGTTCCTATTTTCATATGTTTAACCAGAGCTTTCAATCAAAATATTACAATACTGTGGTGAATTTTAAGTACAATTATAAATCTCAAATGTGAAACTCCAGCCCCCTCTTAGAGAACCTGTCTCATCCTCTTTCACACTATCCTTTTTCACATTTATGTTTGCTACTGATTAATACTGTCATATTGCTACCAAATTCCACAACATTCAGTCAATGTCAATAACTAACCTTATGCTCTGTTGCTGCTTATAGATTAATTTACTGAGCCATCTGTTTTTTCCAGTCTAAGTATCTCCACATTATGTGGAGCCAAAGGTACTTAATCTAAATATTATTTTAATCTGTGAAAGGTTATTTGGGTGGAAATTGTAGCTGGCTTCATGAAAATACCAATGGTGTCACAATGCTAGAAGAGATGAATCCTCCTTTTATTATCCTTATTTATACTGTTATTCTTATTTTCATTATCTTATTTTTCTCCCAATCATATCCTTTTTTTCTTCATGGGCTGACACATTACAGGAGAATTCTATTTATACTATATACATACTATATTAAGAAATAATCAAGTTGATCATGAAAAATGATTTGGATTAAAAATAATATTAAAACATAAATCTGCAACTGTTTGCAACATCTGTAAATAAATCCAATTAATTTTACATAATATTGCAGCAACTTAAGAGAAACTAAACTTATTAGCAAGTCTGAAAATATTTTTAGAAATATTATAGGAGCCTACATTTACATTAATTCCTTCGAAATGCTAAATGACCAAAACAAAGAGAACATTAAAATAGATATACAAAATGACTGGAATTTTCAACATGAAAAATTATAAGAACAGGATGACATAGATAGAGTTCAAGCTGTTTTGAGGCACAGCAAATGGATTTGGACTTTGAGATGGCTTCAGAATCTATGATTCTGTGATATTATCAGAATGATATTGGTATTATGTAATACTTTGCATCGACCTTTTCTTTTGTTCATAATATTCTCTGAATCAGAAAGAACATTTGTGATGTAAAATGAATTTCTCAGTGTCATCAGTGATAGGAATATTTAATCAATATTGTTTAATGGCTAAAAATATGAGCATATGTAATGAATAAAAATAAAAAAAATGCAAGGGCTTGAAAATCTTGCAGTAAAAATTGCCTTCGGTATTCCCTTTGTAGTGTTATAATCCAAATATCACTTACAGCAGTATTAAATCATAAAACAAATCTACTATTTTTTTTTAGAGTTATTTGATTTTCAACTATGTCAGTCATGGTCTCGCAATCACAGTTTTCTAAGGATATAATAGGCAAGATCCACCAGGAGAAATTTTATTAGACTCATCCATACACTTAGGCCAAAAAAACTTCCAAAGTCTCAGTTCTTACTACAAATCTAACAAGAAAGAGAAATATCTAGACTGCAGATAGAATTGGACACTGTTGTTTTTTGTTTAATTTGGCTATGTTAGTCATTGAGATGAAGGAGTGGATAGCAACTCTGGAAAAGAGGACAATGTTAACAGGGATAGACCATTAATTCATTATCCAGCAGAGATGGATCAGAAAGAGAATTGGATTGGAATACAAAACTGATGGAATTCTATTTAAATCAAGACTTCTAGTATCTAGAATTATGACTTTTATTTCCCAGGTTCATCTTCTGGTTGTATTTTATAAGTGTTCCCTTAAGAATCAGGACTGAAGAGATGGAAGAGCTGTTCTCTGAAAAATGATCCCCCTTGTGGTGACTACATATTCCTGTACATTATCAATTGTCTTCATGGTTTTCTTTGGTACACAGAGTTGATTCCACTCATGCCACTGAAAAGGATTTTGGCCCATAAAACCAATAATATTTTACTGGAAATATTTTATTTATAGAAATTGTTATTTTAAAATTCCTTTTTTTGCCTTCTTACTGTTGCATTGAAAGGATAAAAAAATTCTGGAAGAAAACACAGATCTTTTAAAATACAATAAAATACAAGCTAAATATTATAGTTTCTTATTTGGTTAAAACTGAACTGTTAGCACAGATACAGGTTGGGTGGAGAATGGCTTGAGAGCAGCCCTGAGAAGAAGGATTTGGGAGTGTTGATTGCAGCACAGAAGACCAATCATATCTTGGGTTGTATCAAGAGAAGTGTGACCACCAGGTTGAGGGAGGTGATTCTGCCCCTCTGCTCTGCTCTCATGAGACCCCACGTGGAGTATAGTGCCCAGTTCTGGGGTCCCCAACACAAGGACATGGAGTTGTTGGAGCGGGTCCAGAGGAGGGCCATGAAGATGATTAGAGGGTTGGAGAATCTCCCCTATAAGGAAAGGCTGAAAGAGGCAGGTCTCTTCAGCCAAGAGAAGGCTCCTGAAGGACCTTATAGCAGCCTTCCAGTACCTGAAGGGGGCCTACAGAAAAGCTGTGGAGGGACTTTTTATAAGGGCATGTGGCAACAGGACAAGGCAAAACGGCTTTAAACTGGAAGAGGGTAGATTTAGACCAGATATTAGGAAGAAATTCTTTACTGTGAGGATGGTGAGACACTGCAACAAGTTGCCCAGTGAGGTTGTGAATGCCCTCTCCATGGAAACATTCAAGGCCATGTTGGATGGGGCTTTGAGCAACCTGATCTGGAGGGAGGTGTCCCTACCCGTAGCAGGGGGTTTGGAACTAGATAATCTTAAAGGTCCCTTCCAACCGAAACAGTTCTATGATTCTATGAGTCTATGATTCTATGATTCTATTAACCAATAATTTGAGAAGCATATTTTTATAACAGAAGAGTATCTCTTATAGCGTTAACATTCATAAGACAAAATGAAAGATAATTGACTTTTCTCAAGTTGATCAATTCCACAACTTCAAACCAAGTTTGAAATGTCCCCTCAGTAATTTCTGCCCATTTTCACCAAATGTCCTTGAACAGAGTAATTTTTCTTTCAGCATTCTATTCAAAAAGTTCAATGGCTTTCTTTTTCATGGTTTCAAATGCAGTGTGAAAGTGTGAGCATTACTTTTATGATCTTTGAATTTAGCATTGAGTTAAATTCTGAACCATTTCCCTCTTGCCTGTATTTTTCCCGTCCTATGTACTTTGTTGAGTATGTAATGGATGCAAACAAAATTCATCACTTTAGGAAAAAAAACATAACTGTGGCTGCAAGCCCTTGGAAATGAGCCGTGCTGAGAATTTTGGCCTCTCTTGTTCATTTCCAGGGGAATTTGTGCTTATCTTTTTTAACATTTACAATGACCATTTTGACTTTCCTTTAAATAATTCCAGTGACAGAAATCTAGATGATAAAATGTTTTAAACAAAGGGAATTGACCTCCACACATAAATACATTTCATCTTGAAAGTGTAATTATGGGACCTTAATGAGAACAAAGCTTAGATTAATTGCTTTTTCTGTTATTTTTTTGTGTCCTTTAGCAGTATCTTAGTTTGATTTTAATGACATTCAGTAGGAAATTCACTACAAATGCTGTTTGCCATTCTTTTCTTTAAAAAAAAAAATAATTCCTTTGGAATTTACACTTCTGTAAATTATGTCCTGTTTGAAGGGATAAAGTATACGCAACATCAGCAATTGCCGAAGTTTTCCTTCTTCTATTATTTCATCTTTTCATTTGCCATCTCTGGAACAAGCAATTGTCAAACCTTTTTCTGTTAGCTTGGTGACACAGGTGGTTCATCTGAATCTATCCAGCTCATAACCCGTGCCTTATATTAAAGCAATGGTAGTGTGGTGCTTTACTATTCCACAAAGAGGGGTAGTAGAGGAAGTGGCTTCTACATCCACATCAAAATCTACTCTTTTTATAGAGCCATCAAGTGCTGCTGAAACTGCTAAAGGCATAGTTCTGTTGCTTTCACTGGTGTAAATTACTACAAACTATAACCAAAACATATAGCATTTTATGTGCCATACTGCCAGTGGTCTTGCTGATGCTCTTCTGTGTTTAGTTTTCCTGTGAACATTGCTGTATTAACAAAATTTAGGAATTCCAACTCCAATGCATGCTACAGAGAAAAGAATAAGAATCAGATTTTTTTTTATTTTTTTTTAAATCTTTAGGTTAATTTTATGGTTAAACCTGACAAGCGTCTAAGCACAACACAGATGTTCACTCGCTTCCCCCCAAAATAGGATGAGGGAGAGAACTGGAAACAAAATATAATCTGTGGGTTGAATTAAAAGCTATTTACTAAGACATAGGAGGAAAATGGAAACAAATATCAAATATGCAATTATAACTATATATATATATATAGCTGCAATGCAACTAGTTGCCACCCAGAAACCCCCAAGTGCCACCGCCAACCCACCAGCTGTCCCCTCACCAACTCCCCACAGCTTTATAGCCTTCCCTATGATGTCACATGTTATAGAATAACCCCTAGCCTAATTCAGGCCACCTGTCCTGGTTCCACGTTGCCACCAGTTGCTGAACCACAGAGGCTGACATTTCTCCCCATCAAGTGCTCTGGCTTGGCTCCACGTGTATTTCCTTCGCTCAGTTAACAACTAGAACATCAGCATGCAATGAATACTCTTCTAGCTGAAACCAAGTTGGTTAACTGAAACATATTATTATTTCAGCCCAAAGATCCAAATCCTTTTTGATTGTTGTCTGAGAATACTTCAGTGTTTTCACCAGCTTTCACTATAGTTGTTTTTAGTTTTAGAATTAAAACAAAAGTTGTAAAGATTTCCACATCCAAAGCATTATGTAATGAAATACAAACATAGCTAACAAATGTAACTTGTAGTTTAGATTAAATTAGCAAAAAATTGATTTGTTTGTGTACTTTCACATTAATCATAGAATGACTTAGGTTGGAAGGGACCTTAAAGTTCATCAAGCTCCAGTCCCTCTGCTGTGGACAGGTTTGCCAGTCTGTCAGATCAGGCTGCCCAGTACTCCATCCAGCCCGGCCTTGAACACCTCCATGGATAGGCATTGACAACTTCTCTGGGCAACCTGTTCCAGTTCCTCACTACCCTTCAAGTAAATAATTTTTTCCTAATGTCTGACCTAAGTTTCTTTTCATTTTGTTTAAAGCCATTCCCACCTGTCCTATCACTATTAGAGCATGTAAAAAGTCACTCCCCTTCCTGCTTATAAGTAGCTTATAAGCTCAAGTACTGGAAGGCCACAATGAGGTGTCCCTGGAGCCTTCCCTTCTCCAGGCTAAGCAAGCCCAAGTTCACCCCTGAGTGGGATGGGACAGAAAAAGAGTAAGCCTTTGTTGTGGTTCCCCACAACATCTTCCTCTCCAAATTGGAAAGATATGGATTTGATGGGTGGACTGTTTGATGGATGAGGAACTGGTTGCAAGATAGTATCCAGAGAGTAGTAGTCAATGGTTCAATGTCTGGATGGAGATCAGTGACAAGTAGTGTCCCTCGGGGTCAGTACAGGGACCAATGCTCTTTAATATCTTCATCAATACCATTGACAGTGGCACTGAGTGCACCCTAAGCAAGTTGTGGAAGACATCAAGGTATATGATGCGGTCAATATGCCCGAGATAGGATGCAATCCAGAGAGACCTAGACAGCCTTAAGCAGTGGGCCCAGGAGAATATCATGAGGTTCAACAAAGCCAAGTGTACGGTCTTGCACCTGGGTCTTGGGAACCCCTGCTATGAATACAAGCTGGGGGGCAAAAGGATAGAGCACAGCCCTCCCAAAAAGGACACGAGGATACTGGTGGATGGCAAGCTGGACTTGAGCCAGCAATGTGGCCTCACGGCCCTGAAAGTCAACAGTATACTGGGCTGCATCAAAGGAAGCATTGCTAGCCGGTCAAAGGAGTTGATCCTGCCCCTCTGCTCCGAGCTGATGAGACCTCACAAGCTCTGATACTGTGTCCAGATGTGGGCAGGAGAGACATGAACTTACTGGAGCACATCCAGAGGAGGGCCACAAAAATGATCCAAGGGATGAAACACCCTTCTTATGAGGACAGGATGAAAGAGTTGGGGCTGTTCAGCCTGGAAAAGAGTAGGCTCCGAGGAGACCTAATAGCAGCCTTTTGGAAGCTAAATGGAGACTATAAGAAAGAACGGCACAGACTCTTTAGCAAGGTCTGTTGTGGAAGGACAAAGGGAAGTAGTTTCAAAACCAAAACAGGGGAAATATAGACTTGATAGAAGAAAAAAGTTTTTTATGATTAGGATAGTGAAGCACTAGAAAAGCCCAAAGAGGTGGTGGAAGTCCCATCCCTGGAGACATTCATTGTCAGGCTGGATGGGACTCTGAGCAACCTGATCTAGCTATAGGTGTCCCTGTTCACTGCAGGGGAGTTGGACTAACTGATCTTTACAGGTCCTTTCCAACTCCAATGATTCTATGATTTTAGTTCTATGATTCTACAAAAATGAGACGTGGAAACGTCTAAAGATTTAACAAGGTGGTCTGCTGTGATCCTGGGCAACAATGTCATTTTATTTTTTTTCAGAGATTTGTAAACTACAGTTTTCTGTGTTTTTGATCTTAGCAATCTGAATAAAAGACAATTTCAAGATTTCTCTAATCATTAATCATATAATTTTCAGCATACATTTTCCTGTAGACAACTGTATCCATTTGCCCTTGTTTCAATACTGCCCTTCAGTTTAAACCACAAATTTTTTGTGCCTCACTGTTTACTTATGTATTTAAAATAGATCAACAGAATGTGTCATTCTTTGAATCATACAGTTCTTCTAGGCTCATCTTCTAAGACAGGCTTATAATTCCTCTGATCATACTTGCATTTTTTTTTCCTGACTTTATTTCATCTTGTAATAATAAATAATCTTTCAGCTCCCAACAAAATTTTTTTATTCTTCTCCTCCTTTTTTTTTTCCCCCCCGAAAATTAACAGCCACTATAGAAATATTAGACCCAGTGTCTGTGGACCGGACTAAAAACATTAGTAAATGATTTTGAGAAGCTCAGTCCAAATTTACCCTGCATTTTTATCATCATTATTACCTAGAGTTAAACTTGTATAAATAAGCCATTTAAAACATTCAATGGTTTAATGTTATGGACTATTTCAATTATCTGAGCAACTTAAACTGAAAATTGTTTGTGATAAACTAAAAACCTTAAAATAACTGAAGACATGTTCAGATTTATTTTAGGTGGAAAAGATGAGTAGCTAAACTACCATGAGTTAAACTGCCAACTATATAAAACTTGCCCTTAAAATGTCATTCCTTGTCATTTCAATTTTGTAACATTACAAATTGGCATTAGCTAGAATAATAGTAGGACTGCCTAGACTGTAGTATTTTGATTTCTTCTGTATATTCTATTTGTAGTTTTAATTGCCATTTTCAATGCTATTTTTAAATGACAGAAGATAAACCTCTAATTATATATATATATGGTATATATATATATATGGTTTTTTAGATACTGGAGTACTTACATGCTGAAGACATTGGCTTTCCCAAAACAAAAGTAAGTCTTAGAATACATATGATACGCACCAGAAAACAGCATCAATTGACTTATCAAGGAGGAGAGCCTACATAACTTTTCAGAATCATCACACATTGGTTTACATAAGATTTACTACTCATGTAGGTGTTTTGCTGGTAAGAAATATGTTTGTAATCTTTCTTTGCTGCTACATTCACTTGGATTGGAAGACTGAGAATGATGTATACATTTTTTCTCATAGTTATCTTCTTATAAAGAGATATATAGTAGAGTTCAATAACTAGAAAAAAATCATCATGACAAAAATAAAGCAATTTGGTACAGATGGGGAATCTTCCTTCAAGTCTTACGATTATATTTTCCATAGAAGACCCAGAGATCACATTCTAGTAAAATAAAAAGAATAACAAAATAGAATATTGAAGTAGATGAATGAAAGACCTTTGGGAACCACTGATCTCAGAGAGTAACTAACAAAAATCAAGATGGCATGCGTGAGACAAGGATATTAGCCAAGGAGAATCCTTGGTAGTGTGGAAAAAAGATGTTTTAATTAATCATCCTTTAAAACAGTAATGTGTGAACCAGCTTTAAGGCTTTTTTCTTCCACTGGATGATTACCTTATGAATGCATGAGTGGCTAAAATTTCTGGGTTTGTGAGAAAGTGTAATGGAAACTTGACTGATTGTACGTTATTATCAGTGACAAGCAAATAATATGTTTTCTATAATTAGTAGAAAATACACCCATTTCATTACTAAAGGATATTTGCCCCCCTGTATTTGATCATCAGTCTTTTGATAGAGACTTGAATTTCATCTTTTTCATCATGTGAAAACTAGCAAGCTGGATTTTCAAGGTCATCAATATTCAGATACATGCCAAGCCCATAGGAGAAAGAAACAGATCAAATAAATACTGGCCTCTTCCTTTTATTAAGAAAAAAGTGTGATCATTTTTCGTGCAAAGAATAAAATGGTCATCAGAAATTGTTAGATGAATAAGCTTTATCAAAGACATAAAGTACATAGTAACTTCTGCTGAGACTACAGACAGGTTCTGCGGTTACTCATTTTTGGGCTACTTAACTTAAGAAATCTGCCTGAAGACAAAAAAAAAAATTGGGGGAGGCATGATTCAAGGAAGAGCTGTAGTCTATTCTATGATGGAGAGTGAATTCCTAAGTACTTTATACTTACGTTTTCCCATTTCTTACTAAATAGTAACAAATGAAATCTCCTGTTCTAGGAAGAGGAAAAAAATCTTTACTTTGGTCTTTCTCTAACACAGTGTCTCAGCAGGAATATGTACCTCAGCTTCCATGAGTAGAGAAAGACAATGATTACCTCAAATGGGTGTTCAGAGGCCTAATTAAAAACTCTTTGTGTCATTCTCAGATCCTCAGAGGAAAGCAATTACATTGTGCATATGAAAGGTTTTACTATATTAATTAATCATTATTGAAAAACAATTTGATTATCCAATGTATTCCAAATTTAATTGCACCCATAATTATTTTTAAGGCTCCCTTTCAACTTGCATGGAATTTCACATCCGAGAAAGAAAATTGTTCTCCGAATGATCAGTTCTATGAATAATAAAGCAGTATCAGTGTGTGCATGACACATTTGTAGGCTTCATTTTTCCTATAGATACTTTCATCCAGAAAAGTGACAACTCAGAAAAGAAGGTCAATAATAGGACACCATTACAGTAGAAGAGAGGCTATTTTTTTCTTTACTAGTCTAAGACTCTGCTAATCCTTTAAGTTCCAGAAAGAGTTTGTTAAATGAATCCTGCGATTCATGAGCAAAAGTGAACAAAAAATTTGAATTAATTGCATATCTCAGGGTTTTCTGCTGGATCATAGAAGCCTGTTCCTTTCCTTCCTACAACTAACTTTCCACTTTTATTACAGGATTTTTTCATTTGAGTTCTCTCACTATCAAGACATTGGGCATATGTTTTATGATACTAAACAAGTAGTTTCTTTAGGCAAAAGTCCTGTCCTACACCTAAAGTAGTATTGCTTGTGATCTGCTCTGTACTTATGAGTTCTCATCAGAAGTATCATAATTAGTATAAAACTTGTAGAGTATTTAGCATGACTGCATCTCAGTTGTGATATATATCTTTGGGCAATAGCGTAATGTAAACAGTCATTTGAATTGAGTAGGTAGGATAATGGACAGCAAGTGAGGATTATGGTTCGAGGTCAGCAAAACATTCTTAAAATGATGAAAAAGACTTTTTTTTAAGCATCACAGGTCACTATTATAAAGGCAAAGCTTTTCCTATGCAGTTGTTTTAGAAAATGAAACAGTAATAGGACACTGCTCAGAAACTCTAGGAAGAATAGGAAGAACTTGAAAACGACAAGCTGATTGCCAGTACTCATGAAGAAAGAATAGTGGGCAAATGCTTTGCTATCTCTGTTTCCTGATGGTAGTTAAGAAAATACTGATATTTAGCTGTTTCTGAAAGTCAGATCTGTGAGTTAAATAGAAGGAGAAATATTTGGTAGCTGTACAAGCTCTCCCAGTGGTGAATATATAGCATGTCTTTTCAACTCAGTCAACAAACCTCAAATAGTTTATGCAACATTTGAGATTCAGTGAGGATATTTTATGTGGCTTTAGTCTTACACACTGTTAAAGATGACAGCAGTAGTTTTCCAGAGAAAGAAAGGGGAAGGAGAAAAGCAAAACTGCTAGAATTTTACCTTTGTCACTTAGTAATAACATAAAATGTAACGTCTATGTTCTAATCCATACTCCTGCGTAATATTATAATCACTATAAGTACACATACAGAAGCATTGCAGCAATATGAAGTTAAATTGAATTAATGGGAACAGACAAAGTAACCATTCAGATATGCTGATAGTTAAATACTTTTAGAAACAGTAGCATTTGTGAATTTTCTTTTATAAATATCACCTGTGGGAATAAAATGATGGCAGGCCAATCAGCAACAGGGGTGGTAATTAATGCATTCTCTACCTTTACACTAAATTTCTGCTACTATGCCTAACTGGGACAAGAGCGCTATCTAAAGTGCTATCTTTGAACAAAATCTGCACACTGCTAGATGTCATTGCTATTAAGTTCCAAACAGGAGTTACATGGTCAACAAAACATGAAATGCGAGATTTTCTAGAAGACAAATACAACTC
Organism: Numida meleagris; assembly: GCF_002078875.1. Classification (NCBI taxonomy): domain Eukaryota; kingdom Metazoa; phylum Chordata; class Aves; order Galliformes; family Numididae; genus Numida; species Numida meleagris. The sequence continues at coordinate 20,308,816 of NC_034414.1, forward strand.
CTTGATATAGGAAACAGTAATAAAAAGAACCGTACTATAACCGTATATATCTACTCCACTTGGGGAAAATACCTTGATTTGACCTAATTTTGATGACATTTTCTTCATCAAATTACAGTTAAAAATAAATTATATGAAAGTGAGACGATGCATTAAAGTCTTGTAATAGTAAATATAGGATAGAGTCATCACTTGAGAAAACACTTGCAACTACACTTTTATAAGAGTCTTCTTAATGTGTAAGGTTATCTCCAAAATCCCAAATTCTGCAGAATTTTTATTAACTCCAATTTTATTTGGGGTCTGGAGCAGAAGACCATCCAAACCTGCATTCAGGCTATTAGTTTCAGCCAGGAATCAGATACAGTTTGAGCAGGGACAGTCTTTTTTTTTTTTTTTTTACAGCAAAGAAAAGAGGAAGAAATCCAGGTTCATATCTGTGATTTTGGTACCATTGACACATGAGTGCCATTACTGACTGTGATTGTGGGAATTTATTCATACTCGTCATAAAATCTATGAAAGGTACAAAATCCGAAGTAGAAAAGACTGTTGGAAAAATATGACTAATACAATAGGTTCAGATTTTCATCAGGATACAAATCAGGCTAATGATGATTTGTTGCCCTTGAATTGCATGAAGAATTTTGCTGATAAGACACATGACTTCTTTAATAACTCAGGGCATGGCAACTTTCTTTCATCTTGCATACAAGTAAGATGAAAGCAAGATTGTTAAACATCAGCTAGAGGTACATCACTGCACTGAAACATCTAAAAAAATATTTCAGCGTAAAGAAGAATTTACTTCAGGAATTTACAAATGCTTCACAACTTTTTAGATCATTATAGAAGATCACATTGACCTACTGTCTCTGATACAAGTTTTACTACTTTCTTAGCATTAAGTCCATAAAATTACCTCAAATTACTTTCCAAACCAAGTTTGATATCTCCTAAATTCAGCAAACAAGTAAACCAGAAAAGTTCTTTTAAGCAAAAGCTCAGGTGTCTTTGGAAATGAAATTATTTCCCACTAATTTCTTGCTTGCACAGCTGCCTAAAAAAAGCATGGCAAAAAAGCAATCCAAATCATCACACAGCAACACAACAATTCTAACCACTCCAGGTATATAAACATTTTACTTTGCATATGTTTGCAGGTGATTGGGCTATTTCAATACTTTCTTCTCTTTACATTGAAAGTTTTATTAAAAATTCTAATTTGATTAAACTGTACGTATAAGAAAAGTGATATATTAAGTTGTGAAGTTCATGTACAGGGAAAGAAATTTCTAGGGTTTGTCCCACTTTCTCTCTTGTTAATTGATGACCACAAGCTATGTTTGGGCATGAGCAGTGAGTTTATTTCACTGCATTTACTCATTCTTCAGACAATACAGCTTAGAGGAGTTCACACACACACCGCTTTTATTCACACACACATTCATCTTCTAGTGCTTGAAATTTTGCACAAGATAATCTTATATCATCAGTTAAAGACAGGCAAAATTGCTTTGGTGTGCAATCCTTTGCATCTATCATATACTTTCTTACTGACAAATGTACAATTCCATGTTTTAAGTGGAATTGCTTAGTTTATTAGTACATAGTAGAAAAATCAATTCACAAAGAAATAAAAAATTTTCTAGAATGCTTAACACATCTTTTCAAAACTGTGGGTAATGCAAAGGAATATATAGCTTTGCATTTTTATACAATTTTCAGCTAAGAATAAATCTGTGTTAGCTACAGAGTTGTCTGTGTTTTGATAAATAGAATTAATACAAAAATAATGAAACATATTTGGAAAAAAAGTATAGAAAGCTAAGCTGTTAATAACTGCAATCTGCCTGTTGGATATTTCATGCTTCATTAGTGAAAACTATTTTAATTTGAACTAATTATGCTGTGCTGGTGAAATTAGTAGTACAAACCATTAAAATAAAATAATGTAGTTTAAAATTGTAAAAATTACAAAAAATCACAAAATATTATTACTGAATTCTTCATTCAAGCAGAACCCCAAATCTCTCACAGCAATTATAAAATTAATACTCTAGTATTTGCCCTTCAAGAAAGACTTAATCTGTCCTCAGAGGCGTCTACACTGTAAAATATGAATTTAGATAGAACAGCCTACGTGATTTTTTACTTTAAAAAAAAAACTTAAAAATATTAGTTTGTAATATATGGTATGCACAGTGTATAGAATAAGTCTTTGGAAGTACAATCCCATACAAAGGAGTGGGCCTGGTCCACAGAACAAGCAGAGGGCAAACCTAAGTTGCAAATGAATTATAAAGTCACAAGAACATTTTCAGAAATAAACTATGATATTTCCTATAAATCTTCTTAGAACAAAAGAACTTAGAAGAATTTGTAGAACTAACTACAGCTATGAACAATAAACTGAAAAGATAAAGAGCTACTCTTTAGACTTTTTAGTAAAAGCTAAAAATTGAATCTACAGTAACAATTTATCAGATCTGAAAACATATGAAAAGATACTACTGGACACTAATATTAAACTAGAAAAATAATAATGGAAGGTTAACTGGTCCGAAATGTGGGTAAATGTACTAGGATAGAAAATGAGTATGGAACATCAACCTTAAGGAGACAGCTGAACATAAATAAATTAGACATCACCATACAAGAGGGAAATTACACTGGAACTATACAAAAGAGTTCTCTGAAATGAAGAGAGACTCAGTAATATAAGTAACATAAACAATGATCATTTTCAAAAGACATAACACAAACTGTTAGGGACATTAATATTAAGACTGTAGAGGTCAGCGAGATCACTGTTCAAAGTGACATGAAAGGACAAGTGTAGAAAGGGGGAGTTAAAAGAAAGAAACCGGCAATCTCTGTCCATGTTGTTTCCATTCAGAGCTTTTGAAATTCATTTGGACCCATGGTAGACAGATAGAGACTGCAGAGAATAAGATTAGTGAATCCAAGATAAAAGGAAACAAATTAAAATGGAATAGCTGAATATGTAATGATGAATGCATTACTAAAGGTAATGGGAAATTAATTCAAAGATTGAGCTGTAGTCAAGTACACAAAACAACACAAAAACAACACAAACCCTTGCCTCAGTGACAAAGCAGCTGTGCAATGAACTCTTAAAGTGAAACATGCAGCAAAATGTTGAGAATCTTTACAGAGGGGGATGCTTAAGGCAATTCAGTAGCATCTTCATGACTGTTACAGAACATTACAGATAATTTTGCATAAATTATACATTCTGGAGAATTAAATCAAGAGAGACAAACATAGATTCTAAAAACAAATAAAGTGTTCCTTTTAAATGTACAGAAAAGAAATTAGTAAGGTATAATATGAAGTAGAAGTCAGCATTCTTCATCACTGAAAACAGTGCTTAATCGAAGTTCTAGTAATAGTAATAGATAAAATCTAACTAAAATTCCAATTCTGTGTAACTTTAAAGCCAAACTGGACCTTATTGAAGCTTTTATATTAATGGTTTAAAAGTCTAAAAAGGTCACAAAACTTTTACTAACATCTCATCTTAGGAAACTGACTATAGCCAGCATTTTAAAGACTGCTGAGTGTTCAGTCTCAAACACCCGAGAAGTTACCTAGTAATGGCATTCTTATGGTTGGAAGACTGGGGCCTTACACTAATATCTTTAGCCATATTTAGGAAACTTTCAAAAGGGTGAGCCAGAACTGGCAATTCTCTCCTACATTAGCTAGACATACATATACTCAAAAGATTAAGAAATTAAATTCTTTTAATCTCAGTTTAAGTGGCCAACTTAAAAAAAAAGGGACTATATTTGAGCTGCTATTAAGACAATTCACTCTTCTAGGGTCACAGAACAAATCTGTTTGAAAATTTAATACAGAAGACAATCCTTCCAGTTTTTAGCCCTCTTGGTCTTAAACACAATCAATACTAAACTATTTCCAAGGAAGCCTGAAGTTTAATGAAGTTTCAGTTCATGGTTATAAAATAACATTTTTTTTCCTTTTGGGTTCCCATAAGAGGCAACGAACCACAGACACAACATAAGAGGGCTGTAATTCACCACACTATTTCTAAATATTTTAAATATTTAAGTTCCTGTTATTGAGCAATATAGGCACATTAAAGCATACACAAGTTTCAAAGGAAGAAGTATATGAAGAATTGTATTAAATACTTTGTTAGTTTAATGTCTAAATACTATACTTACTATACATTATTGAATTCCTGTCTATCATCTGATATATTTTATATGTATGAATTAGGTAGCTAATCACTTTACATTATATCTTTCGTTAGTATAACCAAGTTTTAAGTTACGTTAAGTATTCAAATTACAAAACTAGAAGTGTGGAAGAAATCCAAGTGAACTCCCAGGAGTAAAACCAAAGTGAGAAATTGAAATAACTTTTACTTCCTACCACCACAACCTTTGTTTACTTTTTAATTAAGTAAAGATGGAATTGTGTACCGTAAAGTCCAGTAGAAATGGTGGGAACTGCTTACAAAACTTCTTCTGTTTCTCCACTCTTCATGGTTCAGACAAGAGTGAGAAGTAAACTTATGCTCCAGACCTAAGAAAGAAAAAAGGCTTAAGGATTTGATTCTTATCTTTTTCTCTCCCTTTCCCTTCCTTTTTCTTCTTCTTTTTGTAGTAACTCCAGGATAACAGAAAAAAAATGACCTTACAAATTCAGCTCTTAGAACCACTAAAAAATCAGCAAGAGACCAGGAGAAGAAACTCTTTTTATTGTTTTGTTTTTTTTTTTTTTTGCTGCATAACAACATAAACTAGGCTTTAGATTGAAGGAAAGTATGTTATTCAGACCTCTTGACTTCTAGCAATTTATCAAATTTCACAGAGCAATTCCTCTGCATAACACTTTTCTCAGTTTCTTTAAATATAATAACACTAGGGAAAATTCATTTATTATGCTGGCTGAAAGTTATTCAGAGCTTTGATTGCACAAAGATACCCTCAGGTTTTATCAAGTGTTTCCTTTGCACCAGCTGGACAACTCTTTTAAAACAAAAGCAACAACAGAAACTAACAATGCACTTCTCATACAATTTGTTAATAGCTAGAGCTTTAAAAGTGATAATACATTAACTACATTTTACTGAATCCTTGAGAGACAAAATAATATTACTGTCCTTCAAGGTGACTAGATCACTTGCAGAAAGTGATGATGATTCCAAGCAAAGTGACAAATTGAACTGCAATTTCTTATGTCCCTCAAGATTATCCTAACCACCCCATTACTTGTTATTCTGGAGATGATTTCTCCTTAAGAAAAAAAAAAGGTGATTTTTTTCTCACCCTTAAAAGGTTTTGATATGTATTCCTGAAAAGTTTTAGTTCCCATGATGAATTTTTCTTTTAAAAAAAAAAAAAAAAATCCTAAACATAGAAAACAGCTGCCACATATAAAACCGAAGAAAAGTCATCAGAGTATTTCAGTGGGACTTTGTCACTGTCACATTGGTTGGAAATACCAACAATTTTATATGTTGTGTTCCCAACAATTGATATACAATATTAAAGTAACTATGTTTATTCTATTCAGATATTCTGACTGGGAACCCACATATTTGGTCAGAACTGCCCCATTTATAAAGTTCAGTTGATATTTAACATGTGTCCTCAGCAGTTTGTATTTTTCTTTAGCTGCTCAGTGTTCAGCCATTAACTCAAGAAGAGATTTCTGTACATTAATCCATTGTAGACCCAAGTTCATTTTTACTTAAAAACATACTTAAATACTGTCCTGACCAGTGCCTTAATTCCCTTTACAAATGTATTATTTTTCTCATGTTCTTTAGATGCTATCAACCACCAGCATTAAGTATCTCAAAGATTCATCTGAAGTATTAAGTGATGTGCAAATGCTGTCGGCAAAGCAAGTTCCGGCAACATAAACACAAAGAATGGTGTTTCACACATGAGATGTTAGGTACATAATTGTTAATTCTGAAAGTAGTTGTAAACATAACCAAAATAAACGAGTATAAATAGTTGCAATGTAGTCTGCAGGCTTTGTAGCTCCCATCTTGGTATCATATAATAGCAATTAAGAGAAAGAGGATAGAAAGGAGATGGAAAATCAACCAGTCATGCTCTGTGATTAGTAGACTGAAATGCATCTGTTTCATCTCTATCCCATCATATAAGGAATAGAGCTAAACAGGATTTTTCTGATGAAACCCAGCTTTTATTGCAAAACACTCATCTGCCAAATTGAAGCATTTTGCAAAAGTAGATTGGTTTTGATGAATTCTGATGAAATGCAGAAAGACTGCAAACAGCAACCTGCCTGATTTTCTACCTGCTTACCTGTGGGACTGTCATAGTCTAAGAACATTCTAAATAAGAAAACAACTTTAAGTACACAACTTTGGAGACACTGTCAAGACATGGATTTTAAAAAAAAAAACTTTCTGAACATTACAATACGCCATCAAAGTGGAACATAATAAAGGAACAACAACCAGCTGTATCATACATGATTACTACAGTGCTGGATCCAACTAGAACTACAAACAGAAGAGTATAAAAACAAAATTCCACTGAATTTAGAGCGGTTTGGCAATATTCTAGAAAGAGCATCTCTACATTGTGAAAAGTCTTCTGAGACCATTATAGAGGATAAAAAATTTTTTTGCGACCAGACAGTATCAACTATACATGCAGCGCTCATTTCAGAAACTTTCCCATAAAAAATATTCCACCTCTTATCACAGGTGGCGTTTGTCCAAATATTCCTGCAGGTTCCTAGGCACAAAATGTTGAATGTATACAGGTGGTCAGCACCTGAATGTTTCATTCAAGGAACATCTGCTCTGTAGAGTAAAATCCAAGACAAAAATGTGGTAAAGAATAAAATGTTAATTCTGAATTGATACTACTTATCAGAAAAAACTTTAAGAAAACAGCCTTGATATTATTATTCTAATTATTTACTTACTGCTCACTGTGTGAAAGCTGACAAGACTGGAGCAAATTCTGACAGCAGATCATTGCTACTCTGATATTTACTTCTAGTAAAATACATGTCTCTGGGCATTGCTCAGAGTATGACAGTCTTCCAATCCATCATATATTTTCTGGGAAATATACTTTAAACCTGTCATGTCTCCAGACTGTAAGTAGAAGGCTGGTAAGTATAGAGACACCATGGGAGTGTTTTGTGTCCAGCTAGCGATGGATGAGTGCCCCAGCAATCAGACAGTGGCTTGCTTGGCTAATCCGTGCCCTCAGACCTCGCACTCTGGTCTAGCTGCAGTGAGCAGCTTAAAAGCCAACACTGAAACAGGCCCAGCTGCTTTACTGAAAAACTGTGGAAAAGCTCAGTTCGCACTTGATCATTCAGGATCTAAAAATACAATTTAAAAGACAGAGCATTTCTTTGTCGATGTTGCTTCCGCTGACACAGCTTAGAGATGGTCAAAGTTAAAATTAGATGAGCAAAAAATAGAAATAATCAGAGCCTGTATGGGCTAGCCAGTTCATGCAAAATATAGAACTAAATACTCAAAAGATGAAAAAGGCAATCTAGCCTATGCAAACCACTTCCTTTCAATGACAGACTTCCTAATATTCTACATTTTATTTACACACCTAGCTAAAATGTCCCAAATGCCAAACTTACCATTTCCCAAAACATTCTATCTAAGCCAATCCTCTAGTTATCAGAAAATTTCCTAATTTAGTCCCACTTTTCCTGTTTCCTGATTTGTTATACTTTAAATATCCTCATTAAATTCTACATTCTAAAATGTGTATGCAGTTGTCTCTTCATCATCCTTCACTGCTAATCAGGCTATGGAGTCGCCTTTAATTACATTTCATTATACTTGTGGTAACTTCAAAAGTTTGCTTATGAAATAGCTTAACCTTGTCATAGTAATTCTGAACTGGCATTAGGCAAGGCCACCTTAGAGAGAAACATACAATTCTATGTTTGCTTTTCAGAGAAGTAAACAAGAGAACTACTTCTCCCTAGCATAAGTTATACACAGGTTTAATGGTAGTTTGCAATGATCAATGTCTTTTCCCCACAAGTACTGTTTCTCACGTTTATGTCTTTCTCAAAGAATATCTCTACAGGTGAAAATTGATGTTTATGATTCCTGAGGTTTTTCTTCTACCTTTCTTATGGCAGATAGTAGGAGAAGGTTAAAGGGCAAGGCAGCACCCTGACAATTGCAGTGAAAGGGTGAACATGCACTGTATATGTGCTGTATGCACACTTTTTGATTTCCTGTGGCAAATCTTGGGAGAAGTCACCCAAGAGAGAGAATGACTTCCCTCTGTGACAGAATGATATGGAAGTGTCACTGATATGTGGTTACTTTGTGGAGAATCTTTCTTCTGTTTGTTATGACAGCCAGTTTGCATTTGATTGTCTTAATGCTTTATTTCTGAAACACAAAATGTGATTTTGTCAAAACAGTGATCATCACAAATTATTGGTGGAATTTCAACTTGTCTGTCTTCTAACTGACTTTGTCATAACCCTACAACCATTTATTGAAGCATGAGCAGAGTAGGTGAAAGGCTGCCTAAGATGCAACTAAGAAAGAAACTGAGTGAACTTTAAATATCTCAAATCCCTGTGGCACTTAGGACTTCAACCTACAGATAGACATTCAATATTTAACAATCAATTTTACCATTCTTCTAAAAGGCTTTTCTTTAGAGGTCATAAGATCTACTTGCGTAAGATAACGACTGACAGATCTTCAGATTAAGTGTTTATAGACTTAGAAATGGGACAGAAATAGGTATGATTTATAATTCTTTTGACAGCTACCCCCAGAGTTATACCAGATACTTCATTTGAATTCACTGTGAGACATTTTTCTGGATGACATTTCTGGAAAGATGAGGTGGTTTGTTCTAATTAATATCAAGCTTTCTTATAATGTAAGTTTTAAGTAATGTCTCTATCTCTCTCTTTCTTTTTTCATGTCACGATGCTACAAAGATTTCTATTATGTGATTAAATAAGCATAGGTCTAGATCACAGAAGTAAATTCCTTTCACATATATTAAATGTATCAATGTCTGCTTCACTATAAAAATATGAGTGATCTCTTCTTGTTTTAAAGATCTGGTATCTACCCAGAAATCTAATAGACAACTATTTCAGTTGTAACTTTCTAATTGTAATATTGAACCTGGAGATGGACTGGGGTCCATCTTTCCAGTTTTCCCTTCCCTAACCAGAACATCTCTAAATCGATCTTGAATTTAAATAACTTCTACTTGAAATGTTAAATCCAGTCTCCCGCAGGTAAGCACAGACTTTGAGAACAGTCAGTGCTTCCTTCAAAATATACATAGTCCTTCAATTTTGGTTGTCTCAGACTTCTGGAAGTGTCATGGTTTTATGATTTTGGGTTATCACTATTCCACATCATAACAGCATGTAGTGCACTGGGAGTTAAAGAGTTAATGCTCCAGCTCCGTGGATCATGAATAGTGCCAGGTACCTGGTTCTCAGAAGAGAAGAACTACATTTCCCAGAGGACTGCTTGCTGTTCTGCTAGCGTTTTCTATTCAGAGGGAAAGATTAAAACTGTTCGCATATCACGAGATGCCCCTTTTTCGCTCACTCCCCTCCTGCTCGTCCCAGCAGTGTTTCGTCACCAGCAAAAAAGTAAGGCCTTTTGGTTTTTGGACACTCTCATTTTATTTATTAGCTTCAATTCCAATTATATTGTACTATATTGTATTACGTTTTGTTATTTTGCATTCCGATATCTTATTTAGTAAATTAGCTTGTTTCTCCTCAGATCGTTGCCACTGTTTTGTTTTTAGGCCCATCTCTCTACCCTTTAAACCTTTCCTTTTCCCAGGGCATGGGTCCGTGGGTTCCCCGCCCCATTAGTCACAGAACCAGGCCAAACCCGCTCGTAAACCATTGACAGGAAGAAAATTAAAGCCTTTTTAAGGTCATTTATAAGTTAATAAATAATCTATATGAAATAAAATGGCCATCATCTACAACTTCCTCTTTGTCAAAGGGTCTGTCATAAAATCCACAAGTGTTAAGAGCACTGTTCTGGTATGCTCACTAGAGAGTCAGAGCTGCATACACACAAAGGCTGCTCTGTACTTCTTTGCTAATGTTTGCCACTGAATAAGGGTGAATTATTTTAATAGCTTCATTCAATATCAATAACCTTCACATATATAACAGTTTTACATCGTACACAATTTGTTTTACTTTGCATATCCAATCCTCATGACATAACCTATGTAAAAACATTATGCAACTGCAAAATAATAATGAAGCTTTCTTTCCACAAAATGTTTGCCAATTCAGTAGAAGAGAAAAAAGAAAAAGAGATAATAGAGAGAAGACTGATCAGCAAAAGAAAAAAATCTCTGTACACTAATGGCTTTCTCCATTTAGATATGTTGGTCAACAAGTGTTTAAAGGTGAATAATTTTCATTATCTGTTCAAAGCTCCAAAATGTAGTGATTGACTTTCAAAGTAGTAATATAATGTCCTCGGATGACTAGAGAAAACAACTGATATTACATTAATGAGTGATGAATGAAAACAGGATACAGCTGAGAGAGCTGAAGTTTATTTTTAATATGACAGTATAGGAAAAGGACTGTAAGAGTCAATCTTTGTCAAAGAGCAACCCAGGTTAGGCTGTGTTTGAGGCTGCAGATAAGTCACACTAATTGAGGTTTTGTAAAACTCGGCAAGGATATATATATGTGTGTGTGTGTTATATACTTGGTATTTGCACAAAAATCACAGGCAAGACACAGATCTTCTCCATTCATAATCATTTAGCTCATCCACTGAACTGCTTCTGCACTTCCCACCTTTGAGACTTTGACACATTAACAACGTATCACTGAATTCTCCTTTGCTTAATAAAATCATATATTCAATATGGACTAAAGAAGAGACATTCAACAAAATAAGGCTGTCTTGATGCGAATACCCTCATGAGGACTGCATGCGACTTACATTTGGCCTATATATTTCCCATTCATTCTACTGTAATTATATTTCTAAATAGATATTTTATATAAATACAGTTTTACTGCAAGGAAATGACTGTCTGCCCCAGTCAGCTTTGAGACATAAATCTATTTTGTATATTAATGACAGCACATAATGAAATTTTTGAACTTGATGCCATAGCAACAATCACAATTGCACAGTTTACCTCAATTTATTTGTGTCAGTCATATCAAAAAATATTTTATATTTTTCTTTCCCTCATATATCTCAGTTTACTGCATGATGGCAGTCTGATTTCCAAAAAGCTGTAATCCTATTTATTAAACTCTCCATGATTTTGTTTTTATTTGAAAGACCATTCTGCTACAAATGTTACTTCACGAGTACTATATTTCATTTAAAGATTAAGCTGAAATTAATAAAAATCAGATTTTTCTGAAAATAGCATCAAGTGCACTGAATTATATAATTTCCTAATGCAAGATACCATGAATTCACTTATCTTTTAAAAATGTATTGAGTTTTTTTAGTAACACATTTACGCTGTCCCGATTTTCAACGCACAGTGCACATCATTAGAAATACAACACTTGTGCTATCTCCACACGAAAGTCTCAAACTTAAGTAATTAGACAAATTACTTAGGTTTTCAGGTTGCTTTACAGTACTCATTCAAATATAAATGCATACAGTACATATTCAAAAGTATATGTTTGTGCTTCAAATCAGTAAATAGAGCGATTGCTGCATTTTCTGTATTTTGTGTTATAACTCGGAGCTGAATTTAAATAGAAAATAAGGTTTTGTTTGTAGAATTACAGTATGTTATTCTCAGATGCTACAGATTTCTTCTTCAGTGCGACAGACATCAAAGACAAAGCATTCCCACAGTAAATGTTCAACCGTTTGGAGGTTGTCAGATATGACCTCCATATTCTTAAATCTTAACTGGAACTCAATTCAGAAACTGAAGCTGCCATGAATTTCCTGTGTTACAAACTCCATTATGCACTTTTGCTAGGAATACACAAATCTGTTCCTTAGAATTCTTCTTTCTGCTTTTTAAAGTTCAAACCGATGTTAGGGAAAGTATTTCATATTTGACAAAGGCATTACCTTGTATAGCTTTGTTTTGACAGAAAATTTCAAGTCATTTTTATCTCAAATATAGAAAACATGATGTTTTCCTCTGAATGACAAAGTAAAAATACAGAAAGAACTTACATTTTTTTCTAAAACATAATGCCTTTTTTTTTTCCCTTAGAGTTGTACTTGTAAGCCCATTTGAGATCATGACACATGTGTACATAAAGGCAGAGACATCACCAACACATTTAAGTGCATACACTTATGATTAAACAATGACCACAAGTTAAAAATATAGTAGTAAAAGAAAACTCTTTGCGCTAAATCTATTACAATTACTAAGTTTGCACCATCACTAGTAGATTTGTAATATATTGGCAAGAAATCACATATATTACAAAGTTTTATTGAAACTTTCCAGATTAAGATATCCAGGTTTGCAAGAGCATAAAAGTAGTCCACAAGACAAGATGTCAGCGTTCATTTGCAGCTGTTTCAATTAAAAATGTTTTTTACATTGTGGGCTATATTCTTCAAATAGAAGTAGAATTCAAATAAAAGTAGAAACATTCTGGTTGTTAACATCCAGCTTCTGTTGAATACTATTTAAACCACAATGGATGGGAGAAAAAATTCCACAAACATTGTATCATTCTAGATAGGGAAACGTCACTGGAATTGTAATCTTTCCTTACTACGGCTATAGCATGAAACAGTTGAAATTTCAAGGTTATACTAACATTATATTCAAGATTTCCTCCTTGTCCAAAGTGCTTAAAAAATTACTTGGTATTCAGTATTCAGCTATAACTGCCTCCGAAAGCAGATCTTTTAAAGAGGTGTCTTGATATCATCTGTTTTTCCAAAAAAATAAAAAATAAAAAAAATCTCAGAATTATAAGTTCTCCTCTGCTAACAAACAAACAATATTAAATTCTTACTCATGAGACCTGACAGACTACTTTTTTGACTCTCTGTGCCCTTGAAATTAAGACCCATATGAGAAGGCGAGACCCTAGCAGGTTACACTGCTTTTTGCCATTCCTGATCCCATCTGATGATTATGAAGCAATTCCTGATCCTCCCATTGTTTTCCCTTACTGCTTTTTAGATTTGTGACTCAACACTTTCGCAAATAACTCATTCCTTACGCACTATAGCAGATATTTCATTTCCTAATTTCCCATTGAGTGGGAAATTCTGTGGATTACTAGTAACGCTTTATTAGTGAAATGAAATAATCAAATCATTTTTGTTGTAAACCAGTGTTCTACAGATTTTTTCAGATACTCATTTATTATTCTATTTCAACCTTGTGGATTGGTGCTAATAGGGCCTACTGTTTATATATCTAACTTATTTCCATTCTTAATAGCCACATACCAACTGGTAATATTCAGAAGGTCAGACATACATTATCAAGTAAGAAAACAGGAAAATGTCACTTCCTTAGGGCAGGGAAGCAAGGAAGTGTTCTCATAAGTGCAGCTAAAAAATCATTATGGTATTTTGGTAAGATTTCTTCAGGAAATGAGAGTGGTAGTTCAGAATTGTAGATCCGTTCTAGTCAGCTCTACTTCCTGGGGAAAGAGTAAGACTTTTGTGTCTACTGATCAAAGCAAGTTCATCTTGGGGATAAAAGGCCTACTGCAGTTGGTATACTGGATTAACTCTTTTCTTAATATAACTGCTGCTATCCTGGACTGTCTTTGAATATGGAACCACTAGGGTTAAAGCTAGAAACATAACTCTTCTGAAAGAAAGCTGTAATAAATTCCCAGCCTTACGGATTAAGAAAAAAAAAAAAAAAAAGGAAGATAGGACAAAAAGTATCTAGTACATACATATACTTGTAGGTTCTGAAATTGTGAGGTAGATTAAAACAATTGCCAACTCATGGACAAAGAACACACTTGATATCTACCTATCACATTTGAAATCTAGTTTATTACATTATATGTAATAAACATATTAAAAACTTCCTAGTTCACATTGAACAGTTATAAAAAGGTTTTTCTCTGTTAGCCCATATTGAACAGTGATATCAGTATACCTTCAGGCATTATGGGCAGATTAAAACAAGAATAAATAAATGGGAAAAAGTAATTCCTCCCAACAATGTTTTGCTGCTTCAAAAACTGGACTTCCTACTTATGGAGCAAGCCAGGACCACGATTTGTATGTACTTAGAGCTCTCTTAGAATTTACACTTATCTAACACTGCTGAAATTGTAAGAATTATGAGAACAAGTTGAAAGATTTGCATGTATTTATAGATTCTCCAGTGGATGCTTTGTGATATGTTTTCCTCACAACATAATTGCACATGTCATCCACTTTAAGTCTTCATTTTTCTGAACAGAAGCTCCTTAATTTTATGCTTAGCTCTTCCGAACAGTTTCAGACAGCTGACAAAATTATACATTGAATAAAAAAAATAAGGAGAAAAGGGGAAGTAAATTTCTTTTTCTTTCTTTTTTTTTCCAAATACAATCTACAGATGCATTCTAACATCATTCATTTGAGTGAAACATGCACTCTGGTAAATTCTTATAATATATGGTAACCATTCTAAGGAAATAGCTTTTCAGTGATGGTCAGTGAAATGAAAATATCATGTTACAACATCCATTTTCTTTGTGTACTTGCTATTACTGTTCTTATAGGATTCTAATTGATTTTGATTTTTTTCGCTTGTTGTAAGGAATACCTACAATTCTTTTGTGACAGCATGTCAAATTTATGGAGTTAAAAAAGTGATTAAGAAGCCAGGTCACAATCTACCATTAAACACAGAAGTGTTGAATAACTTTCAAAAACTTCAGAAGATATTTCTATTTATCTATCCAGCATCACCTCCAGACATTTCTAAGAGCTGCTTAGATCAAAAATTACATTCTTGTTCTCCAAGCTACCAGAAAAGTAAGAAAACTAGAAAATATTACATTGGTTTTTTACAAAGTGCCATTGTCATATATCTTTCTCCAGGTGTATAGGGGGATTTGCAGGAGAAATACCATAAAAAGAAATAATATACATTAATCATATGTTGATTTTAATTATTTTTTTGAGATGAACAGCATGATATTATCAATGTTATAAAGCTGATGTTTCCATAAGAGCAGATATGGAAAACAAAATTTCTGGTAGATAGAACTTTTGAAAATGTAGAAAATAAATTTCCTAGAGCAAATGATGGATATCAGCAGTTCATGTGCCCTGAGGAGTTGATGCAATCTCTGAAAAGCTTATCTTGATCTCCAGATCAATTGTGATGTTTCTTGGAAAAGAAGGTATATCTTCCCTGTAGTCCTACCACAGAACTTTCTGTTTTTAGACATGTGATATTTCCTAAACATCAGATGTATTTCATATTTTCAGACTGGCTTAGGTTTTTACTGAGCACCTCATTTTGAGTCTATTGCTGTGAACTGATTTAACTGTATCTGTCTTGGATCAATTCTTTTAAAAAGGTCTTTGTCCAGAATGTTAGTCAGTTCTCAATTCCTGTCGTGAGGTCTCCGTGTGTGCAGCTGCATAAGAAGTAAGTTTGCCCTGGACTTTGGACCAAACCTCTCCAAAGCATTATTAATTCAAGCAGTCATTTGAATTAAATGCAAAAATTGCCCCAAATGATAAATGTATTAATTTAGAAATACTCAGTGCTCCTACTTAAGATGAATTTTCTTCTCTCCGTGACTCAAATTATGTTTATTTCTTATTTTCAGTTTAAGAAATGTTCTTTCCTATTGTCACATTAGGACTTCTCAATGCTGATGACTTAGCTATTGCAATGCACAAATTTACTCTTTCTAGGCTTGCTTATTATAACTCTTCTGAAACTGCTGATCCTGGCAAACTTCCGATGATTCATTATACCATGGAAAGAAAGCATGAGCACAGAACAAAATATATGTTTTCAGACAAACAAAATGAAGTTTGATTGTGATGAAGTAGTTTAATATAACATTTTACCGTTTTACACCACTGCCAGTGAGAATCAAATGAGGCCTACAAAATACATATACAAAAGCTATACCATACGTGGGTTCCTCTGCCACAGATTTTGAGAACATTGCAAAAGCATGAGAAAAATGTTGTAGTGGATGAACTCTAGAAGAGATCAAAATAATGATGCAAAAGCCAGAGTGGCAAGTCTGGGAGCATGTTCCCAGCTTGTTTAAAAAGAGAAAAAAAGTTTCAAACAAACTTGGGAGTGATGGGTTCTGAAATAGGAACTGTTATAAAGTGGGCATGAATACAAGTGATTGTAACGTATGAGAAGGGTATTGAAATGGTTTCTCTGATATGGCCTCAAAGATTTCATGTTGCAATTCTCTTGTGCTACATATTGCTATCCAGATAACCACATAGCTGTGACAGGATGTTAAGGGATTTCTCAGCTGTCCAGATTTGTTTGAACATGGCAATTCAAGTAACAATTTTTAAAAAGCTACCTTTATAGTAAGAAAGATGCAAGCAGAGTTCAAAAAGAAAATAGTTATTAGCAATTCCCAAATGAGCTGGAAGTATTGGCAATAGGTAGGTTTTCTCATATTGGAGGGTCTTTAATAATCCTGTAGAATAAGTAATCTTTTCTATCTACCTTTGCCTCCAGTACAAACACAGTTTCATGCTGTAGTAGAAAAAGAGAACACACAACAAAAGAAGTGCAAGAAGGAGCAGAACAAATGCGGAATATGTGACTATACAAGTGGACAGGTCTTCAATCTGAGGAAAAAAAAAAATCATCTTGCACTTATGGAGATCCGCCATCAGCTTAATTTCTCAAAAAAAAGTTTTACACTTGGGAAGCAATTTCACCTTTACACTGAATTTGCCTAGACGCTTTCAGCATCTTCACTACCATAACATTTGAAGACAGACTACATAGATATCTTACATTATATGCTCTTCATTAACAATTATCTTGGTAAATGTTGCAGCATAGACTCATTTTAAACAGTTCTTTGCCTACTGTTTATTTTTAAACCCATCTGACAAGGAGTAAGGTAAGACAGGCTTTAAGTGGCTAGGCCTTATGTCAGTTCATTTTTTATAGAAATACAATTCAATTTCTTTAAATTCTCCTGAAATGGGATGTTCACAAGTATATTGTTAACAAACTTTGTTAGTCAATCAGCATCACGGTATTTGTTTCCTTGTAAAAACAAGAACAAAAACTTACTAAGTTATTAGCCTTTGATTCCTCAGGCAAAGTATAAAATAATCTTCCCTGTGTGCCTCAAAAAATTTGAAAACAGGGTAACATGGAACCTGCAGAGGGGTCTAATTTTGATTAATTCCCTCAAGCACAGGCTGAAACTTTTCAACAGTTAAAGAAGCCTGAAGGAGGAGGAATAGAAAAATCACAGCTAGGTAACAACAAATTACTTTTGCAGATATTTTTCTTTCTGTTCAATAGATACAACATACAGCCAAAGCTATTAGCTCTAAAAACTCCTATAGTTTTTCTCCCCAGTGTTCCTGACAATTTATAAGGTAACATATTTAGCCTTTACAAAATTTCTCTGCCAATTCAGTGCATTAATCCTCCTTCTTCGATGTGATACACTGCATTAACAGCAACTGGTCACAGAGATGAAACAGTCTAAGCACCAGTGTTTAAATATTGATATAATAAGGATTGAACAATGTGCTGCCCTCCAAATTCGAAGTCTAACCCTTTTCTGAAACAGTGAAAATACGTTTATTATTTAACGAGTTTGTCAGCCTACTTGGGATATACTAAGATTCTGACAACAGATAGAGGCCAATAAAGTCCCAGCTGCAAGTGCTCTAAAATACATCTTACACATCCTCCTGCACCTGCAGCAGCAAAGAGCAGAAGAAGCAAGAGCTGAGGAACCTGCTATGCCACTTAAATGCAAAGGTATTCCCACAGATCTTTTCCATTCACAGTACCATCCTTGGTACTGGCAGAATACCACAATCTAAAAGGAAACAGGATATAATTGTTATTAAAAGATCTATATTAAAAAAAAAAAACACTTGGTATACAATATGCAATCCGTATTTAATCTAGGCACAACACTTACTTGATGCAAGTATCTATTAACTATCCATTTTCTTTTATGCCTTCTTATTAAAACCAAAACACAGTAAGAAGAATATAATTTTAGATTCAAATTCAGCAAAGATTTACTACAATGCTTTTCTCTGAGATATGAAACTAAAATGTATTAACTTTTTCCCTTTTCAGAAAACTTAGTTGACATTCTGAACATTTGTATCACTGTTGAGAAAGGAAAGCTTAATAATATTTGGAGGGAAAAAAAAAAAAAAAACGAATAAATGCCCCACAAAAGAACCAAAGAACAGCTACAGAATGAAAATAAAAGAATTTTCTAAAATTCCATGAAAGAAAGCAAAAAGCAAAACCAAAAAACACATCATACAAAAGAGTGCTTCATAATAGCCTAGAAAGAATGCAATATTGCCTCATTTGCTATTTTGTGGTAGTATCTTTTCTCATCATACTGAGGTTTATGACTGTATCTCAATGAATTAAGGCCATTCTATTGCTATTCTAGGCAGAAGCTAGAGTAAAGTAGGTGGTAAAAACATCTTCAGAATTTCAGTGATGTATGCTAAGCACTCTCAGATCCATCTCAACATATTTTTTCTGCCCTGAAGAGAGCACTTGTTTGTCTGAATCTCATGCAGCAACAAGAGAGAATGGGAAATAGTTCCCCGCTCCTTATCACTGTGAAAAGGCTGTTCCCCAGGTATGACATCACCAAGCAGCAGAGGAGCAACACACAAACAATGGTGGACCTGACTACAGATGTATAGCCACACGTACACAAGAAATAAATACTTCTGACCAGAACAAAAGACCTTACTTAGTACAGAGTCTTGATATCTGTATGTTTGATCCTTTTCCAATCTCTCAAGAAATTAGAAACAAATCAAGCTGTCTTACTAACCTGGAAGTTCACAATCATGTGTGGTTTCATGTGCATTTTTTTTTGTTTGTTTGCTTGTTTGCTTTGGTTTTTATTTTCCTATTGTAAACAGACAACAAAAGGAGAAGTTTCTACCATACTGTCTGATCATTTACATCAAATGTAACTGAGGAAAGTGTGGCACTGGTGCTTTGATGTCATGTACTCCAGAACACAGAGACAAAAATAGTACTAAATGGGGGTTTAAGAAAAATCCATCTGTGGGAAACAAAAAAACCTGTACTGATATTGTTGAACTTCAACATTGCTTGAGAACAATATTGTACTCACTAAAGCATCAACCTAATACGATAACAAGTTTTTACACCAGCTGCTAAATAAATGCTGTTCAGAAAAAAACTGCTGTTATATTTCAACTTGAGACAGAGACATCTTAAAAAAAAGACTTTCGTCTTCATGCCATTAAGTAAATTCTAAAATTATATTTTTAATTTATTTTTCCTGCATGCACCTGTACTTTGTACAGAGAAAAAAGATGTGTTGTTTAGTCATTACCTGCATCCATAAGAAAAAGGTGACAGACTTAAGATTATATCACCTTTCAACAAAAAATTCTGCACATTGCTTTATTTCAATTTTTCAGGGTTCAAGAAAGCTGGAAATAATAAAACTAGAGACATAAAGGGCTCAGGAAGTGTATGAAGCAAGTCAAACACCTATTTGAGATATTATCATCAAGCAAGAACTAAAAAAAATGCTCATCAGAGAATAACTGAATGCCTCTACTAAAAAAAAAAAAAAAAGTAATAAGCATTGAGTAATGTGGGGTGGTGTTAGAAAATAAGACAAACTAAAAAAATAATTGAAGACTGTAGTTGAAAAACAGCTGACTATATTTTTAAGATGTTTTGAAATTCTGCTGTTCACAAGAGCTTCCAGTAAGCAGGCCACAGAAAAGACAGCAATTTCTGTCCTCGGAAATTCTTAAGGTAGATGCAAGAGGCCCGTGCTCGCTACCTCTGAATTTCAGCCTGCAGTACTGCTCTTATGATTTCTTGTGTGTTACTTTCAATTCCAACCTCTGGCAAAGAAACAAAGTTAGGAAGTTTTCATGTAGCAGAAAAAAAAAAGTTAGAATCAAAGGACACATTTATCAGCAGAGCAAATTAATGCAGTGCTTTATGCGGTGATGGATCAAGAGAATGTTGAAGAGTTTAGTGTAAAGTCTTTGTTTTTTTGGAACAGTAACATATTCCAGTACATATGTAGCAAATATATATACTGTATCTATTATAACTAGTCTCTTTATATAGTAAAGATTTCTAACTTATAAAATAGTCTATTACACATGCTTCTACATCATAAAACATCTTCAGGTTGAGATCTGATAATCTTTGTCATATCAGACTACTATTCTGTTTCTTTATTTGCTTATTTTTTCTGGGGTTTGTGGTTTCTTTCAGGTTGTTTTTTGTTTCCACATTGATAAGTAAATTAACAGAGTTAAATAGAACAAGACAAAGGCCTTTCTGCATTACTAGTGTTAAAAAAAAAAAATCATTCCTGGAACAGATAAATTTCTAATACCAATTAGGACACGATCAATACAGCAGTTCCTGGGGAGAATTTTCTTCATTTTTATATGTACATTTGCGTATTGTATTTTTAAAATGAGCATACATATATCCATTTGGATTTTGGACTGAATAACTACATTCTTGATAATCTTTTAAAAACTACTATTAAAAAAAAAGATTAACAAGTCATCTGTTGAAGTGAAGTAGCAAACAAACAATAAATACAACTTATTTAAACCTGCCTCAAAATATTTTAAAAAGTGAAGAAAAGCTGTTCAGGAATCCCCCAAATGCAAAACTTCTAGCTTTCATCTTCTTTTACATATTTCAAAATACTGTGGTCATGTTGGAAATCAGAGGAAAGACCGCAGTGCATTCCTTGTATTGCCAAGTTTTCTTTCCAATCTTCGGGAATAGTAAGAATCTCTCAAAAAATGCCTTATGGTTATAGAATCATAGAATTGCTCAGGTTGGAAAGGACCTTCAAGATCATCAAGTCCAACCACAACATAACCATACTACTCTAACTCTAGCAACCCAACACAAAATCATGTCCCCAAGCACCTCATCCAAACGGTTTTTAAACACATTCAGGGATGGTGACTCAACCACCTCCCTGGGGAGCCTGTTCCAGTGCTTAACAACCCTTTCTGCAAAGAAGTTTTTTCCTGATATCCAACCTAAACCTCCCCTGGTGCAACTTGAGGCCATTTCCTCTTGTCCTGTCACCTGTCACCAGTGAGAAGAGACCAGCCCTGCTCTCACTGCAATCACCTTTCAGGTATTTGAACAGAGCAATGAGGTCTCTCCTCAGCATCCTCTTCCCCAGACTAAACAGCCCCAGTTCCTTTAGTTGCTCCTCCTCGGGCATATTCTCCAAGCCCTTCACAAGCCTTGTTGCCCTTCTTTGGAGCTGCTCTAGAACCTCAATGTTCTTTCTGTACTGAGGTGCCCAAAACTGAACACAGAACTTGAGGTGGTACCTCACCAATGCCAAGTACAGGGGCAGGATGACTTCCCTAGTCCTGCTCACCACACCATTGCTGATACAAGCCAGGATGCCATTGGCCTTCTTGGCCACCTGGGCACACTGCTGGCTCATATTCAGCCGACTGTCCATCAGCACACCAAGGTCCCTTTCCATCAGACAGCTTTCCAGCCACTCCTTCCCAAGCCTGTAGGGTTGCCCAGGGTTGTTGTGACCAAAGTGCAGGACCCAACACTTCACCCTATTGAAACTCATACAGTTTATGTTGGCCCATTGATCCAGTCTATCCAGGTCCCTCTGTAGAGCCTTTCTACCCTCCAGCAGATCACCACTCCCTCCCAACTTGTCGTCATCTGCAAACTTACTGACAGTGCACTCAATCCCCTCATCAAGATCAGTAATAAAGATGTTGAATAGAAGAGGCCCCAGCACCGAGCCCTGGGGGACACCACTCATGACTGGCCGCCAACTGGATTTAACTCCATTGACCACAACTCTCTGGGCCCGGCCATCCAGCCAGTGTTTCACCCAAACCATGGGCAGCCAGCTTCTCCACAAGGTGATCTGTTTGGGGTCATTAGATCAGATACCTGCTTAGATCAGGCACCTCCATTCAACCAGAATATTAACTGGTAAAGCTCACGTCTTTTAGTCAGACACGTTTCAGATTGAGGTCTTCCAGGAACAAAGACATAGTTTCAGAAAGCAGGACTGTACAATATGCTACTGAGCCTTTTGTTGTTTTCCTCAATATTATGTCAGATGCCTAAAAAAAAAATCACAAAATATTTTTCCAAGGGATTTTGCTCCTCTCCTTTATAGAATTTCCAATATTGTCTCTTCTGCTTCTTGCCTGCTTCCCACATTTCTGCCTCTGAGCAAAAGCACCTTATCTTGAGTGGCATGAGCTCAATGAGGGCAGCAGAAGCCAGGAGGTTCTGGATACTTTGCTGTCATCAGGCAGCAAACATTCCCTGCAGAGATGCTTCCAATAGACTTCCCCATTGAAGCTACTCTTGTCATTTTTTTCCCTGGTTTTAAGCAGTCACTTCAGGCAGGCACCAACAGTTTTGTCGGTACAGTGAGATACACTGACAATTCTTGATCTCTGCTTTCTCTAGATTTCAACAGTATTTCCATGGTTATTGAGAGCCATTCATTTTTAGAATTGATGGATAGGAACACAAGACCAACTGTCATTCTAGTCCGAAAAATGCATTGATATTGGCATTAGATTATTCAAAAGACTTAATTTATACAAATACACGTATATACAAAGACTACACAAACATCTCTTCAAACACTGAATCACACACATTTAATAATTTTGAGCAAGCAAATGAGTCATAGTCAAAGATTCAACTATGTCAATAAGCAGCAACAAATTCCAGTTTACCTTCCCTGAAAGTTTTGTCTCAGCTGTATTTTTAGAGGTTTTCAGCAATTTTTCTCCTCACAATCAGCAGAGGGCAATGTTCACCCAGTGTGCAAGTAAGAGCGTTCATATTTTTGAATGAAACTGCTCCCAAGTTTTCTCTTCCAATTGGCACACTTTTTTATTATTTGATTATAATAACATTTAACACTAAGCAACTATAAAATGGGTTTTTACAAAAAAGATCTGAACAGCTGAATAATTTAGTAGTATGGACCTCTATATCGTTACAATCATACCCATTTTACAAGACACATTCCTGTAAAGCAAGTTGTTCAAAGTCAGGCAGAGATATAATCCTGTTACAAGTCCTTTTTCCATGTTATCTCACAATATAAGAACTTGGCAGTTCCCTTATTTAAAAAAAAAAATGGACTTACCTCAGTAGGATTGTAAGAGATGCCCAACACACTGCTGCACAAACAATGGATCACATAAGCACAAACAAAGGCAAAACAGAAACATTTCTTTCACATTTTAAGCAGGAAAAGAAAAGCAGCTTTCTCCCACAGCTTGAGTATGTTTGCTTGGTAAACAGTTTTCATTTCCTCAAATATTCATTTTCAGTGTATATTAGCAGTAAAATAGGCTGCCTGTTTTCACCATGCTAAAACACAGCTGTTCCAATGGACTGTCCCACAGGGCTCTTTCTGCTGTCGTTGAATATTTGCATTGCATTAGATGCCCTTAGTAATTCTGCAAGCACCACCATCCGCTTTTCTCCAGAAGACCAAGCCTAAATCATACTTTTATGTGCAGGACCCAGCTTCCAGTTTCAATGAATGATCGCTTCCAAGCAGGCTACATTGTTCAACTGAAATTTTAAACCATCTTATGAAATGCAGCCCAATATGGAGGGCCTAATGTGTTAGAAATAATATCTAACTGCAGCTTCTTTTGCTGAGATACAAAACAAAATAGACTTTTAAAATATAATTAAAAAAAAAAAGTCCCATACCCTCCCCATCAGAGCTAGATGAAGTTGATTTCCAGAAAGAACAGAACACCAAACATGTCCGTCTTTAAAATCTGCTTAGTAAATAGCCTGTTATCCCTCAGAGATACTCTAACCAATGAGTTTGTCAATGGAATGAAAGACAATATTTTCCAGAATGTACTTTAACACATAGTTGTGGACTCTGAGCTAAAGCAAATGGATTTAGGGGAAATACAGACAGTAGAATGCTACAATATTCCATGAGATAGTTAGTTGCTGTTGTTTTTTTTTATCTCACCCTAACTTATACCTTCAAGATACCTTTAAATAATTTACCACTAATTTTTATTTAAAATTCATTTATTTAGACAGAGAATATTATATCCCTGTGATATACTCTGTGGAATGCACTTTAAGAATAGAAAATACTTTGAAAGGCATTCTGTCAGAGGAATAGGCAACAAACGCAAATATCTTGAAAGCACAGAACAGAACATCAGCTGGTGCAGTTTGGGTGACAGGACCTCAAGCAAGAGGCTTTGCAAGAATGTAAATTTATGATAACAATCATTTGTGATTGAAGCATGAGACATTTGCTTTCACGGCTACTTGGAAGGGAGGTCTTGGCAAAGAAATATTAATCATTACAGCACAGCCTTAAGGCAGATATACTAACCACTCCGTAAAATCTCCCTCAAAACAAGAAGTCAGCTATGACAACCAAGAACAGAGTGCACAGAGCTATGTCCAAACACGCTTATCTACTACCAGTGCCTAATGGTCAAAAGAATTTGCCATGTTTCTGAAGTTGGTTATAAGGGCAACGTCTTCTCCATCCCTATGTGGCCCAACCACAGACTCCATGTCATAGAACCAAAACTTTCAAGGCCATTTTTTTTCTTTTATTATGCAATTCCAGTGAGAATTCTCAGTACTGAATGGTCTAGATTCCTAAAGTAATTGTTTTAAATTAATGACTGAAAGGGTACCATAAGCATCTTAGCAAAATTGATGCCCAAGTTAATTTTGCAACTGGTCTTTTGGTAATATTTCTGTGCTGAAGTAGTACTGACTTTTGGACTAAAGTTTCTTATACTCAGCTGCTGTATGTAACATACACTGACTTTGGTTTCTGAAGGACATCAATATCTATTAAATACCTTACATATACATATATTAAATCTCGTCCATCTAGTTGCAAAATTGCCAGGAAATAGAAGAGAAGGCCAAATGATATTCACTGCTTCTATCTTTCTGTGAAATAATGGATTTGATATACAATTTATGGGACTTTCTCTCTATTCCATTTTAAATCTTTTCTTCCACGTAGTAGCTTTGTAAGGAGATTCCAGGATACAGAACAGTGTCACTATCCTGAGCTGCTCTCCAGACCTGTCTTCCAGGAGCAAAGGATTGCAACAGATTCACTCCCCGTAAAATATTGTGCTGATACCTTTTCTATAGTAACATATATGTTCTACTGTTTGCAGTGTTGGGTGGGGCCGGTTTATTATGAAAAATACAGGAAAGTGAAATAACTGAAAGGCAAACACAGCTGCATACCATTACATCGGAAATATGGCCAAGAATACTGTATAAATATCTGATGAAATAAGGACAATTGTTAAGAGATGAGAAGACAAACAAAACAACAACATCAAAAAATAATCACTACTACCTGGTCAGGGATTGGGTTCTCTTTTCCCCAAACTTCTGTCAAGTTAGCCCATACCAGTTTCATGAGTGTGCTTCAGAAGACCACGTGTCCCATCTTGTGTAACTATTTTAACATTTTTTTAATTATTTCTGTAGTTTCCCTTATGTCCTATAACTATCTCAGAACGTACACGTTCCAGTAGCTCATTCATACATCTAATTGTGAGGTGTACAGATAAACATATTTTACAGACATTCCCATGTCTCATGGACAATTGAAATTTTGAGAGCTATTAGAAGTAACTGTAAATAAATTCAATACTTTCATACATAGTTTAAGACTATCTTTTGCCCTCATTTCTTTTAAGCCTCTGGGATGAAATAATTATGATCTCCAAAGCTGCTAATTGTGATGTCTACAAACAAAGGATTATACTTTCTATTGGAGAACAAACAGCAGGAGAAAATGAACAACTTCCTTCTCATGCAGTTATCACTAATAATGAGCAGTTAGGTAGAAGGACTAGATGATTCTGAGAGTTATGATTTACAATTATGTTACTAATAAGACTGATTTTATGTCTGTAGTGGCCAAACACGCTAATACCTGAAAACCAAAGAAGAGTGTGAAACTTGACAAATGTCCATAATCAAGAGATGAGCCAAAATCTTGACAAAAATATAGAATTGCTGTTTTTAGCATCTTTGAAAGCTTGGTTTGACCCATACATGCTAAAAATAGGCCTCTTAGATAAGATGGGGTCCAAAGTCTTCCAGCTGTACATGAACCATTTTTATTTTTAGGAATAAGAGTGTTTCAACATATTAGGAATAGCAAAAAAAAAAAAAAAAACACATATACAAAATAAAAACAAAAATTTTCAGCGCCTAAAAAGAATTGGCTTTGAAATGACCACTAGAAATTTATTATTAGAGTTATCAATTTGTCTCTTAAAAGCAAATTTATTTATTTATTTTATTTACAAAAGCTTTTTTCCGAAAGACCCCTAGGTGATCCACAAAGAAACTCAAAATTATGAGACAGTTCTTCATAGACATACATTCTAAGAGCAATGTTTAAACATCTAAAGATCCACGCAAAAGAGCAGCAGGCTTCCAACAATGCTGTGAAAGCAGTAACGGTCCATATAATTTAGTCCATTTCATATGTATTCTGAAATCAAAACATCTCAGCTATGCAAAATGTGCATGACAGCACCTGAAGAAATCAAAACAGTTATCCAACTGAATTCTAAATATACTTTAGACAAAGAATGACAATGGAAAACTCATGAAACATTTGATTAAATTTTAGAAAAAAAATCACTATAAAATATTAGGAAAACATCTAAAACAATGCCTGGATATCCCTTGAAAATACTTTTTGGGGGTTTGTTTGTTTGTTGTTTTTATTTGTTTGTTTGTTTTTTACTTTTGTTTTGTTTTAGGGGAACTTACTCTGTGGTACATATCTGATCCCAATATTGTTGTTTTCACACTTAAAATGAGAATGGAAGGTATTAATATTCCTTTTTATGTCTTAAACCCATATTCCTGTAAATCATGTATTTTGTGATCAAAGGAAAAAAATGAAGAGTCAGAATAGTCTGCTGCATACCACAAAGACGAAGAGGCAAGAAAGACTCACTGACAGTAGGAGCTCAGTTAGGAGATCCAGTTTCTAATCCCGTCTGGCTTCTAACTTGACCCAAGACTTAAATTTTTGTTTTGAAGTTTGTGTAAGAACATCATGGAGATGTCATCTTAAAGGTAGGTGTCATGAGACAATTTATACATTTATAAACCATTAAAATATGTACATGTAAATATAAATTCAATATTTAATTAGGATTCTTTATTTAAAAGTGCTAGAGAAATGCAGGGTATTCCAATGTACCATTTATGTAACTAAACTGAATAGGTCTAAAATGAAATAGTGTTAATGTTTATAAAATGGCAGCACACAAGGTGTTTTATCAAGTAATCCAGTATGAACTGGTCAGTCATACAGTCCACTTGCCATGTAGATTCATGTAAATACTTTTTGAGTTACTTTATTGTATTATTGTATTATATAAATTTGTAGAATGTGTTTGACATCATAAGGCTGTTCAACAACCTATAACTTCCCTTAAGTTTATTAACTTGTTATTCTTGTTATTTTAGTGTAACAAACAAGTATTCTCTTCAGAAAAAGATCTGAGCTTCCCAGTGACATTCCTGTGGACAGAACTCAGAGCTCCATAGATGGAAAGGGACCACCCAGGCAGAAACATATGATCTGGATCAAACTATATCGAGTTAGCAATTAATACAGCTTTCCTGGTCAGTGTAATTTTCTTTCTCTAATTACAAGGATTTTATATGAATCACTAAGGGAATAAAGCTCCCAACTCCCATTAGAAATCAATACGAGCAGAAATACTCTTAGCAAGAAGCCTTAAAAAAAAAAAAAATAGAAAAAAAAAAGAAAAAAAATCACCAGTATGCTCACAAAACTCAGTTAAGCTTCAAGGACTACATTCTCATCTAGATTAGTCTCATCACAATACAATGCTGAAACCAGAGAGCTATCAGTAGAAGTTGTATCCTCTTATGCTGCGGAAGAATTTAGCCTGTAAGATTAACATTCAGCATCCACCCAAATATGTCGTAATCACTTCCTAATTTAGATTGCTTTTAATTTAGTTGCTATCCCCTTTCCTGCATCTGCACTGGAAAAAAGCGAGGACAGGGGAGCGGAGAACTCCTGGCAAATCCATGCACATTCAGCAAGTTGATGAATATGTAATACTGTTTGTAATAATACCAAAGTAATTCTTCCATTATGAACTCAATCCAATTCTACTATTTGATTTCAGAAATGGATTTTGAACACAGGCCTGTTTGACTAATCGTACACTCCATTTCCTATTCTTTTTTTTCTCCATTTAAATGTTGAGTGGCATAGTTGTGTTTGGGAAGGCAGTAATTTCATTACACCAACAGAGGGAACTGCCATTCCAGCAAAGTGACGAGAGCCAAATTGGCCAGAGAAACATATTCCTTTCTAGGCTGAGGAGATCCACATGAGAAATTCAAGCAAAATGTCACCTCTCAAACAATGACAACAGGATTACAAAAATCTAATTAGCAGTTTCATTAGCCGAATCCTATCTGTGGTGACAGCAAACAATGGGTATTCGGAAGCTGTCCATCCATTTTTAATACAGGCGCTGCCATGGAGATACTAGGACTAATATATTCTCTGCGTTACCTCTGATCACAGAGTGACTTCAAGGAGGTATTTTGTCTAGAAATGAAGATTTAAAGGCACAATGCATCTCTAAAAATCAGAAATTGCCTACATCCTGCTGTAACAGTCTTTGTTTTTCTCTCTGCTACACCATTTAATTGATCTTGCTTTTTCAAACTGTTTGGGCAGGAGCATCCTAAAAGCTTCAGTGCTAAATAAACATACATAGAAATCTAATAAACAAGTCTAATTAAGATTAATTGAACTGTTGGAGGTAAATGAAGATAGCATCCACAAGAGACAATTCACTTTTTAAAAATGGAAATCAACACCTTCATTCCCCTTATAAGTTTCATTAATTTCATTTCCATTAAGCCATAATCAAAATAATACTGCTGGAAGCAAGCATTGAAGTTGCAGTCTGAAACAGCAGGGATATTTCACATGAATGTGTAATCTTCACTTTGAACTGTGACAATTTACTTCATTTACTCTAGGCTCCTGAATACATCAGAACTTGCTTCCTCTAGTGCAGTTTGTGGTTGTAATAGCTCTTCAGATCTGTAATGCTGTCTCAAGTATTTCAGGCCAATATTTTCTGCTGTATCAGTCAATGATATTTTCTATTTAAAGCACTGAGTGGTACCACCAGTAAAAGACAGTTTGGGGATTCCAGTTTGAATGGAGACTTATCCTTAGCATCTTTTGTTGTGAAAATATGCTTATAAAAATTTTAAAATTAAATAAAATTGAAATAATTCTAATTATTCAAGACACATTCAAGAACAGAAGTCTCATTAACAAAAATAATCCACACTTGACTATGTTTGGTTGTCTATACATTCATCTTTCTTTCCTCATCACCTTGAGAAAAGAAAAATTGATCAGATCTGTGCAATGTTGCTCACATTAAAAACCAACCACAGAGAGAAAGAGAAAAATCTGTCATAAAAAGGGTACAAATCAGAGCTCCCAACCGGAAGTCTTACTCAGAATATTGCTACCTACTCAATTTTTCATCAGACTGATATACATCAAGTCAACATACACAAAAGATCTCCTCTTCTCTATGATGTTACTTATTCTGTTGCTGGGATATATTTGAACAACAACATAGTTTTATTGTCATATGATTCAGAAGAGCCTGCATAGAGTAAAATGTTCTCAAGGACGTGGCATTGCCTGTCAGCTACACATGGCCACAGAAAATCCAGCAACCTTTCCATGTATCCACAGACTAAAATCCATACTTTGCACGACAGAGTAAGTACACAGGAAAAGGGATCCCATTCTACAATACATAGAGTTTGCTGCCCTACAAAAAAAATTGTTTCCCTGCCATGTAATGTCACTTATTTGTCCTTTGTAAATCATTATCGCAGACAACAAGTTTATTGAGCAGTACCTTAAGTGGAATTCAAAGCACCCTAACTTTCCAGAGGATCTCAGTAATAAAAGGTTCTCAGCATACCAAGAAAACTACTCTGGAGAACTGAGTAACATCTTCCATGCATCTGATACCTGTCTCTAATTAATTTTAATTTTTATTTTTAGAATTAACCCCTAGGCTTTGAAAAGCCGCAACAAAAACATACTCTATCTTAGCGTCCAACTCTTGAATATTTCCATCCCAGCATTTTACCCACTTGGAAGTCAAAATTAGAGGAAAAATAGAATAACCATCAGGGAAATAAAGGAAAAAATATCACAAATAAATAAATTAATAATCACTTCTTCAAATTCAGTCAACCCAAGCTGGAAAGTCCCAAAGCATTTACAGAGAAGCAGAATAAGTAATTCAATTTCAGGTACCCAGAAGTACATACAAATGATCCAGCTAATAATATGGTTCATTTTCTTCCTGTAATAGTACTACCCAGTCCCTGCACCGAACTGAAGTGCTTCAGAAATTCAGCCAGAGAAAATGGAGCCATGGTTGTGATTTCTGCATTCTCATCTGTTTGTCCTGTTAACTGTGGACTTGAGGTGAGAAAGCACTCCTTTCTTTGTTAAACAGTAAAAAGAAATTAAAAAATCTCAGAGGAAAGACAAATTTTATATACTCTGCCAAATGTTATCAGACAGGCAAAGCCATCAGTCAGGTTATTTGAAATGAAGATTAAAATGGAATTAGTAGTCTCTACAAATGTTTCAATTCATAATCAAATTAGCAGCTAGAGGTTTAGAGAGTGAATTCAAATAGATATTCCGTGCAGACTTCACAATTTCTCATTCCTTCCTTTTACTTAGGGGGTAATAATTAAATGTGATTTAAAATTGAATGTAATAAAGTACAGCTTAGAAGCGATTCAGGATTCTTAACAAAAATAATTAGATCCTCTGATACTATTTGAAACCACACAGCTATAACCCTTTATTAAAGTTTAAGAAAGGAAAAAATAAAGAAGAGAAAAAAAGATGACTTTGTCAGTTTTATTGGAATCCAGAATGAAACTCTCTTTAAAGAGATATCTTCTATTTTTATTCTATCTGGGAAACTCTTTCTATGCTTCTTTCCTACTTTTCACTAAACTAAAACTTTTCACAGAAGTGGTTTTCAATGGCATTTATTTGGTGGCAAAAATGTAAGGTTAAAATTAAATCTCAGGAAACAGAACTAAATCAACAGTGTACTCAGGTAACGTGAAATGGAAATGTAAGATTAGTTGTTAGGATATCTGGATTACTTCTAACACCATGGTGCAACTGAGCAATCAAAACTATCCTGAAGCTATTCTAAGCACAGGTGCTACGGTAACTTTGGATGCTGGAGTTCATTGACACAGAGGAGGGGAGAGGGAGGCACCTGCTGGCAGCAGCTCCTTGTGCCTTCCAGCTCTTACTCTGAAATCAGCAGTTGGCCTTGGACAACAGCAACATGCCTGTCGGTTGTCTGAGAGTATTTTATGAAATATAACAAGGAAGAAAGTAGAAAGTAACACAGAAAACCATACATTTATGTGCAAATATATCATTTAAAAACATTCTTCAATAGTATATTTCCCTGGGTTGATTAGGCCTGATTGAAAAGGTAGCCTATAGCTGCTGTTAAAATCTCAATTTCTTCTTCAGAGAGATTTATATAAAGATATCTTTTTCTTCGAATTTGTATGAGAACATCTCTTTGATGACATTACTGAAGCGCCACACTTTTTTATTTAATGATAACAAGGATCACATGAGGGAAGAGACATTGCTGCTCAGATCTTCAGAATAAAAAATAACAGATCTTGAAAGTGACCTCTGTAATTCATGCTGCTAAATTGAGGATTAGCCTTCATTCCTTTTCTATTTCCAACATTTTTTTCTTTTAGCTGCCATCATATTTTCTAAAGAACATAAAACCAAAGTTACTGAGTTGATCTTTTCAGTGAAAAGAACTCTCTTTACTTAGGTTCTAGCATTATGTAAGGAGTGACTACCAGTATCTATTTGTCCACCTGAAAAGAGGAAGTCAGAAAGTCTGACAAAAAGGTGTGCAGTGCATTCGGTTTTGGTGGGATAGTCTAACTGGTTCAAATGTAAAATTATTTTAGCTATTGAAAGTTCTGCTTATTTACACTCATATTTTTTATGTGAAATGTCAGAAAAAATTTTCGCTACAAATGTGAAAAAGTCCTGTATTTTTCAATCAGCTCCATTCAAGACTTTAGTTTTGAATGTCTTAAGAAAGTAAGATATTACATTATTCTGTGTAATAGATTTTACAGCCTGTTAGAAATAATTTAGATACTATTACATATTTTAATGGCTACTACTCTTATCAGTAGGAAGGATTATTGGCCCTTCTTATATTTACCCATGAACACATTCATCATTTGTAAAATCTGATAATACTTGAAGCATTTAGGCACTCTTTAAAGTGCAGTGTCCCCAGTTTATTTCTGCTACATGTTACTTGGCCATCACAATTACAGTTTTGTTCATGTACAACCTGGTAAACAGAAACAACCTACGTGGTAAGACAAGGCAAAATCCTCATCTAAATAAATCTTCCTCACTGGAATTTGAAAGTCCCTATTTTTACCAGCCAAAGTTTAAGTATTTTAGTCTGATGTTACTTTTAACCATAATGTTTTAGTCTCTAGAGGAGACACTTCCCTTTCTGTCCACAAAGGAGCAAAACAAGCAACGCTTACATACAGTACTTACGCTGCTCCATCAGTAGAAAGCAGCCTGTGGACCTTGTTCCCTACTTTACAAGCACCATAATATTCTGTTTTAACTTCATCTGACAGATCTGTTATTATTCTGAAAGCATTCTAAAATGAACTCTGAATCTACTTCCTTATGTTTTCCTGTTCTCATATTTTTCTTCTAAGTGATTCACAAAAAGCATCTTTCAGAGTTTTTAGCTTACATTTTTTACCTCTGTTTCCAATATTTCTTATAGTGATTAGACTAATTAAGCTTATGGTTTTTAGGAGTTATTCTTTTTCTCGCAAAATAGATAAAAAACAAATTCAGTGAACGGGACCTTTAATCTTACAGATATAATTGTAACAAAATACAGCACTTGGAAGACAAAGTTAGATGTATTTCAAATAGGACCAAAGCAGTATTTTGATCAGAAATTATAACAACAGTGAAGAATCAAAAAGTATTATAGCTTAATAAAGGAAGAAGTTATTTATTTCATCTCGATTCAGAGTCACTTATCAGAGACATGACACATTTCTAAAAGCCTGTAGTTCATCTCCCAGTTGTTGAACTCTAGCCTTTTCACATTAAGTAGGAAACACTAATGCACTTTTTCCAGCACTTACATGATAAAATACTAAGGCTTGCATAATCATTATAGTAACAAATAGGCAGATGCAAGTTATCCATGGACAGGTTATCCAGCCAGTAGATTAGTAGTGCAAGAGATTCATAAACATCTGAACTGGCTCTACAGCCAGATTTGATCAAACAAAGTTTACTACCTCAGGTGCAGTTTATGGCAGTACAACCGTAGTTGTCCTCGAGTGTGAAGAATGATAGTCACTAGAGAGCCCTGTAAGAATTGTGCTGCCCTCCTGTTAACCAGCTCAGGTAACTACCATTTTCCTAGGGCTTCTTCAGACTTGGTGTAGAATCACAGAATCATTGAATTCTTAGAGTTAGAAGGCACCTCTGAAGGCCATCTAGTCCAACTCCCCTGCAATGAACAGGGACACCACCGCTAGATCAGGTTGCCCAGGGCCTTATCCAGCCTTGCCTTGAAAGTCTCCAGGGACAGGGCATCAACCACATCACTAGGCAACTGGTACCAGTGTCTCACCGTCCCCACTGTAAAAGATTTTTTCCTCATATCTAACCTAAATCTACCCTCCCTGAGCTTGAAGCCATTTCCCCTTGTTCTATCACCACAAGCCCTGCTAAAGAGTCTGTCCCCTTCTTTCCTGTAGCTCCCTTTTAGATACTGAATGGCCTCTATTGGGTCACCTCTCAGCCTTGTCAAGGCTGAAGAGCCCAAGCTCTCTCAGCCTGTCTTCAAAGGAGAGGTGTTCCATTCCATGGATATAACACTGTCTGACATAGGATCTCATAATTGTCAGCTCAGTGGCTCATCTATCTGGATTCAAATTCTAGCTTGGATATAGTGCTGCTGTAATTTTTTATTCAAACTTCCAAAAAAAAAAAAAAAGAAATATTTAAGAAAAACAAAGACGGTACATATTAGTTCCACACAAGTTAAGAAAGATAAGAAAATCAAGACTGAAGACAGAGATAAGCTTGATATGTAGAGAATGTGAAGCAGCCCAAGCAATCAGCAGGAAAAAACACTATCAGGAAAATTTAACAAAGCCTTAGAGAAATAAAATAGGAATTAAGCAGAGAGCAGCTTAGTAATGTCAAAGCTCAGTTTTCCCTACCTGACCAATGATTGCATGTTCTATACAGATTCTACAAATGTCCTGCACGTATGGTGAATACTTAATGCCTAACAGCTTGCTAGCTATAGATAGAGGATGAGTTGTATAAACCAATAGCTGTTTAGTATTCTTAACTTATGCATGTTATGCATATGTTTAGAAATTGCCCAAAAGAAACCCATAGAGGAAGGCTTTAAATCCAGTCATTTACATCATTCTGGTGTCTTTCGTATGTTAAGTTCAGTGTTGTAGGTTCCAAGAAAACTAGACAGCTTCATGTCCGATGAACATAAGGAGACAATGCAGCCAAACGTAAGCCAAGACATCCATCTGTTAAGAACGGCTGGAGAATTCAGTGTAGGAATGTACAAGTTGTCCTTCCAAAAATCAATTCAAAGTCAGCAGAGGCAATCAATGTTGAGCATGAATCACTAAATCCTATTGATTCAACTGAACTTCATATGATAAAGTATCTTATGCTGAGACAGACACACACACATTAGCTCCATCATGTCTTACTTCTTATTATTTGGGTTTTGAGGTATCCCAGATTTCAGTGAACCTGAGCAAAGAGCTGGTTGCAACTCTTGTCCATTAAAACCCC
Organism: Numida meleagris; assembly: GCF_002078875.1. Taxonomy (NCBI): domain Eukaryota; kingdom Metazoa; phylum Chordata; class Aves; order Galliformes; family Numididae; genus Numida; species Numida meleagris. The sequence goes on from NC_034414.1 coordinate 20,344,120, forward strand.
AGCACAGTTGGTATTGGACAAAGGACAATTAAACAGCTCAAAAATAACTGTAAGTAAACAAGGGAATACCAACAATATTTTTCAGAATATCACACAGAAGCAACGTCTCAAGTAAAGCACTTAAGATGAATATAACAAGAAGACAGATATGCACCAGAGTGTAGTCCTGTCCTTGAAAGGCTTTGTAGAAACATGACTGTTCCTTTATTTCTTCTTGTGGCAGGTTAGTCCCTTCTCTAACAGATGAAAACAGAGTATAAGGCTAGTTTTCCAGTTCATCAAGTACAAGATTTAGATGGAGATTTGACTAGCTTGTTTTTCTAAAGGTAATACATATTGTTTGTGGCTGATTCTGGTTCAGTAAACTATCTGCCTCTGACACTAGCAAAGTAATTAAAACATACATTTTTCAGTGCACTGCAAGGGACTATAGCCACAGAAATTGCTGTTGAAATCTATTGACAAACTGAAGCTAGTGCTACTTTTAAAAGTTTCTCTTACAGATCTGACTTTAAAATAAGTTACAAGAGCAATTTGCTGTAAGGGCAAAGCCTCAGACTTTTCTGTGAGCCCTACTGCTTCAGTCAACGAAGACAGATTTTGTCATTATTTAGGGAGAGTTCTTTCATAAATATGCATTCTGTAATCTCCAACGGAAAAATAAATGCCAACAGATCAGTAAATATGTTTTTAGGCAGCATTTAAATTGCATATTTATTAAGTTTCTGAGAGACTGAAATTGACTGTTTGGAGATGATCCAGTCTGTTATGTAAACTTATTTTTATGAAATAATAGAATTGTAGAACTAAGAAATGGAAGAGATGCATTAGGTCATCCTGTCTCTCTCTCTGTTCAGCTTGGATTATTTCTATAAATTTTACTAGTCATGGGCAGAGAAAATCATAGTATATTCAAGTCATCCCTTTCCTAAACAGATCTGCAGCTTCTTGACCATGATATCTTTACTTGAGATCAGAAAACATTAAAGTTATCAAAAAAACATAATAAAAAAAAACATTCTGTCAACGGTTTACAGGTTGGTTCAGCCCGGTTCCGTGACTAATGGAGCGGAGGGACACACGGACCCACGCCCTGGGAAAAGGGAAGGGGAATAGAGGGAAAGGGCAGGGAGACGGGCCTAAAACAAAACAGTGGCAACGACCTAAGGAGAAACAAACTAATTTACTAAATAAGATAACAGAATGCAAGGTAACACAAGATAATGCAATATAATTAAAATTGAAGCTAATAAATCAAATAAAATGAGAGTGTCCAAAAACCAAAAGGCCCTCCTCTAATGCTTGCAGCGAGAGAGCTAGGAAGAGAGATGCTACCAGGATGAGCAGAAGGGGAAGAGGAGAGAGTGTCTCGTGATATGCGAACAGTTTTAATCTTTCCCTCTGAATGGAAAACAACAACAGAGCAGCAAGCAGTCCTCTGGGAAATGTAGCTGTTCTTCTCTTCTGAGAAGCAGGTACCCAGAACTATCCATGATCCACAGAACTGGAGTATTAACTCTTTACCACTCAGTGCACTACATGATGTTATGATGTGGAATACCGATAACAAAAACCATAAAACTATGACACATTCTGATCCAAATAAAAAGAAATCTTCAAAATTCAAGGTACAGCAGCTTACAATACACGTCTAAAACACTGCACTTCTATATCCCTCATACTACTGCATTGTCTAATTGGTAACTTTTAATTATGTGGGATTATACGGAAGTTTTAAGGAATAATTTGTGTGAAAAACAAGAATCCAAGAAAAATAAAAGCTAGTAAAAATTGGACATAACCTTCCTGTACTATCAGCCAGCTAAAAATAGCGAGTGATAGCATAGAGTAGGACTACTGACTTCCTCATTTCTTTCTACTTTATATTTAATTATTCAGAGCTTTGAAACTTAGTCAATGCTGATGATTTCCAATTATATTTGTAATGTCACTGATTAAGAACTCACACATTTGAAAAGTGCTACCTAATGACTGATTTCTATTTTCATTCTCTTCCATTTAATGGTTTTGTTTTCATGGTATAGGATGTCATTTTTTCTAGCTCTTCATAAAATACAACTCTTTGCAACAGAGTAAGAAAAGTCAGGATGCTTCTAACATTAATCTATAAAAACCAAAAAGGGAGAGATGCAATTTATTTGGATGTACTTGGGAGGAGCTCAAGCTGGATAATATAAATAATGTAATTTTTTTAGATTATAAATAAATCGAGAAAGGATTATATTTTAAAGTAAGTTCAAATATTTAAATGTTTAAACGTTACATGATAAAACTTGTTCTTTCCCTTAAATCTCATTCAGGACATGAACTTTGACTAGAAAATGTCCACCAGTGACATATCTTTTGCTATATAATATGTAACCGAAATTTAAGACTGCTTCACTGCCTCTGACTTTGATGTTCTGAATAGTTTGCAGTACTTCGAAATTCAGAATGAAAATAACTGCAGTGACTACTTTATAGACAATTAAATAGAATGATTTTTCCCCACTGAGATGTTTAATTCACACAGACTATTTCTACACTCCTCTTTTTTTCCCCAGGGGTAATATTTTTTTCTCCCTTCAGAACTACTTTTCAAAAGGAAGTTGAGCTTTTATTAAATATTTCTCTGTATAGTATGACATATTTTTAAGTTGCATGCATTTATGCTCCAACTGCTTTATTTTACTCAAGGCACTCAAATATAGGTGAATCTACGTACAGTTCTAGATGACTTACCAAATCATATGGGACAAAAAACCTGAAGCCAGACAAAACATTCTATATTTTAGTGTTAGAGACTCTCTAGTTTGGTTTTAAATTCTATAGCTATTCTTGTATGGTCACTTAAATTCTTTTTTATTGAGAACAGGAGAAAACACTGATATTTTAAAACTAACAACATTCAAATTAAGAAAAGGAGGTTTTTTTTTGGTGGTTTTTTTTTTTTTTTCAGAATGGAGTAGCTCTCATTAATGAGGAAACTGAAATATTAAGCAAGAGTATAAATTATCCCCAGAACAACCTCCAAGCAGATCAACTCCACAGACAGACAAGTGCTATGTACAGATTTCCGTACAGTTAATTTATATTTTTAATCACTTGCATTATTTATTTCCTGTTGCAAAAAAACCCACATACCTAAGTGCATATAAACAGTGAGATCCTCTGCTTGAAGTTTTTAGACTGCCTAAGAAGAGGAGAGTTGTATAAAATATTCATAAAAAGATTTCTGACCCCAAAGTATGGACTAAGTATAGACAGACAGTTGTAGGAATATCCCCAACAACTCTCTCATAAGCTTCACTGTACAGAGAAAAATGGAAAAAAATAAGGCTTGTCAGGAGTTTCCTTGGTCTACAGAATACCACAGTGTAAGGCAGTTCCTTGCCTACTTGGCAGCCCAAGGAGGCTTATGAGTTCATGGGCTAAACTTAGTTTACATAACATAAGTGGACTAACACCCACATCAGTTGTATATGTTTAATTCAGTCCAAACTGTAAACTTTCATAAGACGCTGAGTAAATCCTCCAATCTTTATCCCACACTGAATGTCATGTTACCACAATCAAAATTTCAGGAATATCTATGCTAGCTGGTATAGTACTCTATAAGTCATTAACATGAATTCATTTATCCATCCCACAAGGTTTGGAGGTGGTCGGGTGTCCAGTGTGAACTGATTTATTCTAAGGTGGATATCTGTTGCAAGATTAAGTTTAATCCTAGAGCTAGAAATAGAAAGCCAACCTTTTAGCATTTTTTTCTATTTTCATCCTTTTCTGCCCACTTCCTGCTTTTCTGCAGTGCCTATTAATGATGCTGCAGAGAATACCACCTACACTCTAGGATTTTGTTTCCTATTGCAGATAAAATACATTGTTCTTTTTATTTAGAAAGTTAACTATCTTTTCTGCTACATTCCAGACTAGCTATTTCCACGCTTTCCTTCCCCCTCCCCCACAAGAAAAAAAAATAAATTATTTCATCTTTATAGAGCTAGTGTATTTCCATGTTCTCAGAAAACAACGTGTGTGCACAAGCACAATGATATACACTAAATCCATGCTACACACACAACCATCCTTCTCTGTGTTGCTTGATGGGAAGCTGGTGAAGATACGAAGAGCTGAAGAATGTATATTGATGAATAAAAAGTGAAGGGACTTCAGCAAAAGTCTGTGAGCTGACTATGCTTTATAAATGAAGAATAATCATGAAGAGCAGCAGAAAAAGATGCAGAAGGACAGCTGCAAACAGAATCTGTTTCCTATGCACTGTTTGCAAGAGTTTTAACTGATTTGAGGCTTAGTTCCTTAGTCAAATAAACTGGCACTTAGCCTGCTGCACCCTAGCTAGCCCTTACTGCATATTATTAGTGCACATTGCTCTTTAGAGGAAGTATGCAATACAAATTTGAGCTCAGTCAGGTTTTTAGTGTTTACACTAAGTATAAGTGAAAAGAAAAGGAATATTATAATGATTCAGTAGGCTCAAGCTCAGTATTTTGCCTTGATGGTTCTCCAGTTCTTTAAAGTATCAGAGAACCCAGAGAAATATTAGCAGCAGTATTATTCTTTAAAAACAGACTAAAACCCTTCAATTAGCTCTAAATCATCTGTGGATCAGGGAAATTCCCCATGTAAAATTCTGTATATTAAATTTGATTCTCAGAGGCGATATCCATATGAGTTAATTAAATCCAGAACTGTTGCAAGATCTACTGTCAAAGAACAGGCCATGCTTCTGCTAGCAAGATTAGCCTCCATGGTTAGGAGGCTACATGCCCTCTGCTGACCTCAGTCCTCTTCCCCTACCCAGGGGACTGTTCTGTAGAGTGCTACTCGGCACATCCTAAAGCCACAAGAATTGTTCTAACAGCTTGGTGGCATGCCAGCATGTATATGTACTCATGTTATTTCCTTAAGACTGCTGAATTCATAGAACTAAGGAATATTCTGAGTTGGAAGAGACCCACGAGGACCATTAAGTCCAGCTTCCGGCTCCACACAGGACCACTCAAAAAAATGAAACCATATTTCTGAGAGCATCGTTCACACACATTATCCACCTTTTCATTCAAAACATTTTTTAAATAGAAACATACAAAAAATTGAATTAATGGGCTTTACTGTTGCTTTTGTTGCTGCTAATGTATTAAACACCTTTGTACTCTCCTTTTAACTTTCTTTTTTTGTTAATAAGTACTTTAATAGAATATTTGAACAAATAAAATCTTCAGATCCTACCCTATTCTTACTGAAATCTGTGCCAGAGCTTTCCTCCACTTCCTGAAACCCTTATTTCTCACTTCAGCATTTAAACAATCCCCTTCCATAGAGAAATGACAGCTAATGAATTGCAACATGCAGTTCTGTATTTACTTACTACCCACTAAGCTTTCTTTTGCTCTCCCCTTATAAGCACAAAACCCTACACAGAGATCTACATCATTAAAATATATCTAAAAGGCCACAACAATTACTGTCACAAAAAAAAAAAAAAAACTTTTCTAGGTCTACTAGACAAGTGAGTAAGTAGAAGAACATGCACAGCCACAAGGGCTTTACTGATCAAATTATGTATTCCTTTGAAGTCAACTCTGAACTGTATGGCATTATCGATTATTGTATTATTTGAGCAGTAATTAAAATAGGAATTTAATTTGAAGAAGAAAATCTTTTGCCTGAGGAAAGGAGACCCTGATGTAGACACAGTCAAAATGTTAAAGCAAAAAAGAAATATCAGTTATACATCAAATATTGGTTTGCACTACTTTTCTATAGGAGCTCACTAAAAGCATGGTTAATCTTTCTACGATGAGGCCAAAAACCAAAAATTTTGTGAACAAATACAGATTCTTAATAACCAGTGTGTATTTTGCATCTTCCTACTATCCAGTTCTTCCTGAATTAAAATTACTCCATCTTACTACTGAGAACATTTTTCAGTCCTTACTGATGATATCAGAGCTGAATGCACTGAAAGCTCTTCAACACTGTTGGGCAAAAAAAATGTAGTGCTCTTGGTTTTCCTCCTTTCAGCTTCAATCCATTAGTGTTACATTTCATATCTCAGAGAAAAGGTGCATATTTCCACACTTCACGCCATTCTTTCCCATTCCTCACATATCTCAATTTATAACTTAGACGACTTTGATCAGTCTCAGACCATACTGTCAGATTTCAGTAGTTCTGAATTTCATAAAAAATCTGACTTTTTTAATAGCCAACATATTTCAGTGTTTCAAGATGTTCAAGAGAAATGGATAAGATTCAATTCCAAAGCACATTTATACAGTAAGTTTAGAAAGCCATTGTCATTTTCTGACCAGACAAGGAATTTGTTTCTTTTATGTTCCTGAGAAGTTTTCTTCTTATCACCACCACCACTCTCCACAATTATTGATAGCCTACTAATACAATTAAAATAGGAGACCACTTGCACAAACATTTATTGGTCAAGGAATGCCTCCCTCTTAAACTTCTCTCTTCCTTGAGCAAGGCAAGCAAATTCAGATCAAACTGTGCTTCAGAATGTCTTCTTCTATATGATGATATGATAGAGATTTGATAATATCTAGCTACCCTAAAAAAGTATGTGTATATAAGGAACTCCTACTTATACCAGGCTAACTTATAAATAACTAAGACTTGCGAATGGGACCAACATGTAATTCTTTATATCACATTTATGACACTTAATGACACTCAATTGATGTCGTGGAGCAGTAGCCTTCAACCTTATCTGTTCAGAACTAAGATTTACTAGCACCACCATCACATCTCGATCAAAGGAGCACAAAAAAAAAAACATACAAAAAATCATCTGTTTCATTATAGTCAAAAGTTATAGAAAATAGTCTTATTTGGAGCTATGTTTAATAATATGTCTTTTACTCATTTTCCTATATTCTCTTCTTAAGCTGAAATTATTTTGGATAATGATCTCCAGAGACTGAAACAGGCTAGCAAATTCTATGGTCAGAAGTCACGCCACTAACAGTATTGATCTACTCTGTGTGCATATTAGTAATGCATAAATTTTATTAGAAGGTCGAGTCTTAGCGCAAGTAACGTGACATTCAGTTATTCAAGGGCTACAAAAAAACCTACCCACTTACCATTTCTGAAAAGTTAAAAATTATTTTGCTGTCAAAAACTTGGCTTTATTCATATAATTACTTCTCACGTCTATCAGCCTGATGAAATATACTGTCTTCTGTATTCCTCTAAAACCAATGCATGGTACATTATTCTTGTTTTTGCAAGTTCCATATCACTTTCGTCTACCACATAAAAGCAATATTGGTTGTCACTGGTATGTAAATTACATCCCTTGAGTACTTTTCATATTTTGAGAAATTATAATAGAGTTCAAAGACTTCTGCTTCAAGTGCTGATATCTGTAATTCTTTGGATTTCTGTCTGTTTCTTATTTACACACTCTTTTACAAATCAGTAGAATAAAACGAAGTTAACAGGGTAATTAACAGGCTGTAAGTTTTTCAGGTTATTTCCAGGTTTACCAGTCACTCATTTTGGGTCATCTTCCATTTTATTCTTGTGGGAGTTGGAAGCAGTTACGTAGTTATTAACAACAGTCTTCAATAGCATTCATATCAATAGCAGTTTTGTGTACAACTAGTTCCATAAAACTTCCCATACCTGGCACTGTTACAAAGTGTGTAATTATTTGTAATTACATTTTAAAGAATCTAAAAATAGTTCTCTGTTCTTCTAACTGTATGGAATTTAAGAGGAGAAGCCCACCACATAAGGCATTTAATCCTGTATTATAATGACAGGCTTATTTCCAGAGATATAGGTGATTCCAGGCCGCTGCAGTGGATGTGGTAGAATGGCTTATACTTCTTAAAAAAGTTTCGTCCCATCTGGAGTACTGCATCCAAATCTGAGGCCCCCAACACAAAAAAAATGTGGAGCTTTTGGAGAGGTTCCAGAGGAGGGCCATGAAGATGATTAGAGAGCTGGAGCACCTCTCCTATGAAGACAGGCTGAAGGAGCTTGGCTTGTTCAGTCTGGAGAAGAGAAAGCTGGACGGAGACCTCATTATGTCCTCCCAGTATTTAAAGGGAGATTATAAACATGAGGGAAATTAACATTTTACACTGGTAGACAGTGATAAGAAAAGGGGGAATGATTTTAAACTAAAGGAGGGAAGATTTAATTTAGATGCCAGGGGAAGTTTTTTACTGAGAGAATGATGAAGTGCTGGAACAGGTTCCCCAGAAAGGTTGTGGATGCCCCATGCCTGGAGGTGTTTAAGGCCAGGTTGGATGGGGCCCTGGGCAATCTGATCTAGTACTTGGTCTAGCAGCTGGCAACCCCGCCTTTGGCAGAGGGTTTGGAACCTGATGATCCTAGAGCTCCCTTCCAACCCAATCCGTTCTATGATTCTATGAATCAATGGAACATGGCAAATAGAGAAGAAGATGAGAAAATTTAAAACATTTGAGAGGAACTGATCAACAGGAAGCAATAGGAAACCATAGACAGGAAGACATGTTAGGCACAAAAGGTTTCTCTTCCTGTCTAGACATTAGGATACTTTTTTTATATTCATGATTTGGTTTGAAAGCTCTTATTTATAGGCTGTTTTCTCTTCAAGAGAACACATAAAGATGTGAATCATGGTCAATCATAATAATTTGGAACTTCATGAAACAAACAGGAGATCTTCACTTGATTTTCCACAGAGTACTCTAAAGTGTCACTCACTAATTCACTTCCCAAAAATAGTAAGGTACAGAATGGTTTAAATGATGAAAATGTGTCCCTTCCGTTGAAGATGGGACATAGCATGAGAGAACTCTAATCACAGAGATAGCAAAAGAAGGCAAAATGCGTTAGCATTGTATAATCAAGGCACTCAGGTAGAAAGGAACATTTTCCATGTGGCATTGCAAAGCTAAATAAAAATGCAGAGGTAACAACAAACAAACAAAGCCTAGACTTGAAGTCCAAATAGGAGAAATTATTCTTTTCTAGGGTCTTGGGGACTTCTCATTCCATCTCTGAATGAGAAACTGGAATTCAGTGAGAAGCATCTCCAGGTTAGGCAACAACTGAAACATGATCTTTCTTAGAATTAAGTGTTTTTATCTTTCTGTCCACACCAAAAAAGCCCCTACACTGCACTGTCATTGATACTGGGTATTTAATTCTCCAGTTCAGCAGCCTTCTGCAGTTGCATAGGCTTATCAGAGGGGATGATTGCTCTTTATATGTCATGCCTTCAAAGAAATTACTAAAAACTTTAAGAATTAGAAGTAGCTAAAGCTAGACTTACAGAATACATGGGATGGGGAGTTCATAATGACTAATAAAGAGCATTTGGCTGTAGTCACTCAGGCACGTAAGTACTGGTGAGATGTGCAAGACCAACCCTTTTGCAAAGACCTTATTTGCAATTTCTTGCGATGCTGACTCAGCAATGTCATCATCACAAAATATAGATAGATAACCAGTAAATAAAGCTTAAGCCACTAATGCTCAAATCAGTCATAATTACGAAAGAATGAACTATTGTTTATTATAAAAATATGCATTTATGCATATTTATGAGATATTATAAATATACAAATGATAATTGGATAAAGAGTCCCAAACACGTAAAGGAGCAATGCAAATGAAAATATTCCTAATGTTGCTTTCTATAGCTAATATACTGTGTATTTCACATGCTTTCCATTACATTCTTTGCAGTAAGCAAGACAAGCTACACATGGATTTATCACACTGAAAAGCACTTTTAACTTTACCTACAGCATTATCTCTTCAAAGAACAGTTTCAGAATTACAAACTTTGAAAATGGAACCACTGCCTTCAACAGTGAAAATTAACTTCTACGTACAAACTAAATGAAGATAACTCAGTATCACTTACGAGAAAAATTCGCTTTGGGTGCCAGCAGAACATAACCAAAGCACACCATATCAGCTTAATATTTTCTAAGAAACACAGTTGTATGGCTATAGGCAGTCAAGTTTCTTGCAAGTCAGGAGGGACTTACAAAATATAATTTATAAAATTTAAATAAATAAAATGCATTCATACTGATTGAAGATCACTTGAGTATTTAATCAAAGTAGGAGCATATGACTGCATTTGAATGGCTTATTCATTTATTCTACAGAAATTAGTTAACTGCTATTGTTTCAATGTTGAAATATCTTTGAATAGCACATTAAACAATGACTAGCCTTTAGAAGACATTCTCTGTTTTTTCCCGCCAAGTGGAGTATACTGTATGGCATGGGCTTTTTTCCATACCACAGTGTTTTGAATTTATTAACAAAATACATAATCATCTCCCTATCTTCATCTTACCTACAATGATGCCATGCCGTTTTCTTAAACCATATAATTCTGCCCATATAATTACTGAAAAAAATCCCATGAAAATTGTACATATGGAGTGGTTAAACAAGAGTGAAGTTCATAGCTCCAGTTCACATTTGTGGCAACACAACATCATACTCAACTAATCCTCACTGGACATGGTATAATTGTAAGTAGTGAAGGATACAGCAAGGTACTGGTATCTTAATAAATGCATTTTTTTTCCATTCATAAAGAAAATTTGAATCTAAATTGAGGATGTCACTAAGAAAACATACAGTTGTTTTTTCTAGTGTGAAAGCAAAAGTAAATGGAAGCTGATGTCAAGAAGCAAATGGCCTCCTGAGTTTTACTACTAAGGGATATGTGATGTATATATGTTTATGTACACACACACGAGGGAGACTCTAAAAGTAATGCCCCCTTTTTTATTATGGTGGGCTGTGACATCAGAAGAGGATGTTTGTAGTTTGGCAGTAGATGTTGAACCTTCCCACCAATATTCCATTCCATTTTGTTGCTGTGTGATTGATGGCAGCAGAGGGGCAGTCTCACAAAATGGTGTCTGACATGGAAGTGCATATGAAGCAAAAGCATGCAATTCACATTCTCCAGGTGAAAAAAGAAAAAATGTACCCAATGACATTCATTGATGCTTGCTGAATGTTTATGGAGACCAAACAGTGGATGTGAGCACAGTGAGGTGGTGGGTGGTGCATTTCAGCAGTGGCAACAGTGGCAGTGGGTCATCTCTGCTGGTGCAGATATTTATGAGTGCAGTATGCAGACTCTTCCTCATTGCTGACAAAAATGCACATCTAATGGTGGTGACTACGCAAAAAAAAAAATATATATAGTGTTTTGTAGCTGAGAATTTACTCTATCAAATAGCGTTATTGTGCTCTTCGCATCTGTTGCAGTATCCACAGAAATGAATAAGAGGCAATACTTTTAAAATAACCTATGTTAAAGTATTTTTCCAAAAACCAAGAACTTTAAGAATCAACTATTAGAAATAAATTTAAGTTCAACAGCATGCATGAATAGTTAAAAGTTAGGATAAACATTTTGTCAGTGGAGAAAAAAATTTAGAAATGGGATATGACTTAACTTTCAGATTTTGGCATGTGGCATTTTTCTCAAGCAGAGAGAGCCTTGTGAGTCACAAGATCAATGACTCTATGAATCAGGATCTGTATCAGCACAAACTCTAGTGTGGTATGACTAAGCACTCTGGTCAGCCAGCTCTAGACAGGATTAAATCGAGGATCAGGGGAAGCAAATTTTAGAGATATCCTGTTTGCCAAATTAATTGGTACAAAGCAACTCCAAGCAAAAAAGATGTTGCACGATGTGTTGCAGTGATTGGTCTCTGCTGTTTATTACATGATGTCTTCAATTGTTCGGTAGAGAGCTTTACAAGTAAAGGACAATAAAGGAAATGGAGCCCAACATCCTGAGTATTCTTTTCCAAAAGCAGATGGGAAAACTGAGACCTTAACATCCCAGAAAAAAAAAAAAACATAATGGTAACAGTATGTTTTATTTCTGTGCTCTACATACTGTACATATAACTCAGAAAAGAAAAAATCATTAGGTTTTCCCCTTCAGTGCTTATAGGAGTCTAAGGATTAACTGGACAAAGGAAGAAATACAACTAGAAATCTAGCAAAAGTCCTTTGAAAAGACATGCAATTTGCAGCTGAATAAAAGACTTACCATAGGATGTTATGCAAAAGCCCATTTGGGTTTATGGTCTATCAATCCCTTTTTAAGATAGGATGCAAGAAGGCAAATCAAATATACAGCAGTGAGAGGAAAGGGAGAAAAAAAAATTGGAACGCAGTATTGCAAGAGAACATATGAGAAATTGGAAGTTATACATCAACAATTCTTATCTGATATACATGTATATATTTTATAGATATATTAAAGCATTCATAGAAAGTGTCAGTATTCAGGTGTGAATTCAGTGTATTTTTATCTGAGAAGCCACTATATATTGCTTCAGATAACACAGTGAACTAGGACAATAAAAATCTCAATATCCATATAAATTTCAACCAAGATATACAGAAACACCCTTCTGACACATTTTCATGATATGCTCGCTGTGCCAGCGAAGGCCATTTTGTCTTCACTGCATTTTCTGCCACTTAAAGAGGAAAAAAAAAAAAAGGAAGAGGGGAAGTATCTTCACTCAGGTGATTACAATAATCCGGTTTATATAAAATGTCTGTTTGAAGAAATAGTTGCAGAAAAAAATCTGGAAAAGATATTTTGCATAACTTCATCACTGAAACTAACAGGCTGCTTCCAAAGTAGTTCAGATACAGAAGGCCACTAACATGCTGTGGCAGGAAAACAAGTTCTGACAAATTTATTCTGAATGCACGTAGACTGGAATGCAAATACCACAGCAGGAAAATATATGTGGGAATGGAGCTAGATCATATTTTATACAACAGAACTACAGCTCCAATCTAACAAAAACAAAAACAACAACAAAAAAAAAGAATTAATTTTTTTTGAATTGAGTGAATAACTGGTCAAAAAGACGAGGCTATGAAAATCTCTTCTCATGTAACTGATGTTTGCTTTGTTTAAGTTTTATCATTTTCAAAGTGAAATGTTCAGTATTTTGTTTATACAAACCATTATCTTCAGAAAACATTTCTTACATGTCACGTAGTATTGTAATGGCTTTCCTCAAATAAAAAAAAGCAAACAAAGCATTTTGGAAAAAAGTCACTTTTCCAACCATCTCAACCACACTGAAAATAACTGTAGTTGATCTCCTACTCTCTCACTCCAAGCAAATAAGACATTCAATCACTTTTACAACTGGGGAAAAGATTAGAAATGAATACGCACTTATTTACTTAATAAAGCAGTGTCCTCTACAGTACTCTAGCAAAATATAGATTTGTGATTGCAAAGACCATTCTCTGTGAACATTTATGCTGTGCCTAATGCAATAAAGTTCCTAACCTGTCAGTATAGCACATTTAATAGCAATAGGAACGTACTGGTTATTTTTCAGAGAAGAATCAAGATAGACCTTCCTCCAAAGCCACGCCAGGTAGTGGTCACACTTCCTACTATGAATATCAGCTATGCCACTAGTGAAGTGCTGTTGCAAGATCGCAGCCTACACTCGCATTAGGGACTCTTGCCCAGGATGACAAACACAAAAATATTTTGTTAACCTGAAGAAAACCTGACACAAATGAGAACATTATGGCTTCTTGTGCATATACATGCATACATTCATGTGCACGTGGAAGCATTCATACCTATTATCCTTTACCTGAAAGTAAGAGAACAAGTATTCAAATTCTTGTAGGCCCATCTCTCACCCAAACCCCAAACTGTAAAGTCACTGAAACTATAGCTGCAGTTAGTGTTCCACCCACTATATCCTGCAAGACCTCTGCCACAAGCAGAATGAAAGGTTAAGTGACATATAGAAAAGTATCAAAAGGCTTACTCTGCAGATACTATTATAACCAAAATTCTAGTAAAAAAGGAACACAGAAAAAAAAAATCTTACTAGCATCTTAAAGGAAAAGAGCAAAGTTTTTAGGCCCAAGGTATTTTTGTTATAGATCAATGCTTCACAGTTTAAATACTTTTCTCTCCAGATTCTCAGCTTCAGTTTGTTTACTGTGAAGAATCAGCTATAACATTTAACATTTGGGAGTTAAGGATGGAATGTAATGTGGAATTTCAGCTCTGCTCTCCAAATCACAGATCAGATGGCAGACATGTGGTCAGGCAAATAACACATTACTATCCTCTTTTCTGGGCTGAAGGGTGTTATCTTGAAACATTTCTGAACAGATGAACTAAAAAACTACACCAACTACAAAAGCTACACCATTCAGAAAGATATCACCAAAAGGAAGAAAAAAATCAAAATACAGTCTCAAAAAGGATCTGTGCTTCAGATAAAAGTACATCCTTCTACTAGGACAAATATTAGTACCTAAGCAGCTAGAAATGTACTGGAGATCCTGTAGATGGCTACAACTACATTTGAGATTTCAGTACAGTACTAGAGAGATCTCTTTCTCAGGTGTATTGGGAAATAAGCATGAATGGAACAGTTTAACTGCCAAACCCAGGGACAATCAGAACATATCTCTAGGAAGGTATAGCGACTGTGCTTCTCTCTAAGCAAAGGACTATCATAAATAGCTTGGCTGTTAAGAGCTGCCATTGTACACTATTGCATACGACAATTGAGCACTATTGATTTACCATCAATACCTTTATTTTTCAGCTCAGCTGAGACACAGAAATTGCTGACACATTGTGGATTTGCCAGTGTTTGTTGATGGCAGAGTTCCTTAATCCACTTTACTGTGTGGCCTAAACCTGTATTAGGTAAATTGACATTGACAAACAAGCTTGTAGCTTGCCATAAGTCTGAAATCTCCTCTTGAAACATGCTTCAGCTGGTCTCTGTTAATCATCTCTACTGCTGGCAATCAGGTTTTTGTTAATATGGAGGACACTATAACATGAATAAGGCAGCTGCAAAAAGTCACCATTTTTGTAAGCATCACTTTTTTCCCCCCATTTGTGCCTTCCTTTTTATGTATTTAGCTGAAAGCTTCTCTACAGAATTGAAGTTGAGGTATGAAAGAACAGGCTGACTGGGAGGAAAAAGCCATGCTGCAGGAAGTTGGAAGTAGAACAAAAGGGAAGGAAAGGACAGCAGAGGTTACTGCTGCTCAAGTATTAGCATAGGGAAAGCATTGCCACAAGATATAGCTAGTGCACCTGGATCAAATGGTAATCAGAAACCAAATACAAAGCATTAACAAAAATACCAAATTGGTGATAAATCAGAATTATCCGATAAAGTACATAACCATGATGACTGCAGTTACTCTCATGTACAGATGATTAACTCAAACTTATCTCTTATTTACATCCTATTGGAGACACAATGTCACATTTTGCTTTCACAAACAAATAAGGCAGGGTTACTCCGCCACACTTCAGTACACAAAGTCAAAATCCATGTTTTTGGGGTTATCTGACCTGCCAAGGAAGCTTTTATTAGCTATGCTACAAATTATATTTCACTCCCCGAATGAGCTACAAAAGAAAAAAAAACTATAAAATTAATTTTGCCTCTGAAGTAGGCAATGACAGATAAGGAGTGTGGGCACACAATATTTCTAAAATGTGATTTACAAATATTATGTTTGAATACATACAAAGTCTCACCTACTTGAAACATAGAATCTGTTTTACCAGTTTCAATCACTTGTGAGAATAACATTTTGTGCAACTTCAGTATTATATGTAACTTACAGTTCAGTAAAGAGGTCTGCTCATGGATCTTCAGTCTCAGTATTAGTCTGATATGTGAAACTACAAAACTGAGGTGATTAAACAAGACCTATAGTAACTATGAAACTAATGCTTCTTATTTTATTATGTTAGCCCACAATGTCAGAGGCGGGTGGTGGTGGCACGGCAGTAGATGTTGAACCTTCCCACCAATATTCCATTCCATTTTGTTGCTGTGTGATTGATGGCAGCAGAGGGGCAGTCTCACAAAATGGTGTCTGACATGGAAGTGCATATGAAGCAAAAGCATGCAATTCACATTCTCCAGGTGAAAAAAGAAAAAATGTACCCAATGACATTCATTGATGCTTGCTGAATGTTTATGGAGACCAAACAGTGGATGTGAGCACAGTGAGGTGGTGGGTGGTGCATTTCAGCAGTGGCAACAGTGGCAGTGGGTCGCCTCTGCTGGTGCAGATATTTATGAGAGCAGTATGCAGGCTCTTTCTCATTGCTGAGAAAAAAAAAAAAATACACAGCTAGTGGTGGTTATTATGTTGAAAAATAGTGTTTTGTAGCTGAGAATTTACTCTATCAAATAGTGTTATTGCGCTCTTTACATCTGTTGTAATTTCCATGGAAATAAATAAAAATCATTACTTTTGGAGCAACCTACATGAAATCTAGCCATTGCAAGATCAATCCATTAAGCAGTATAAGACATGGTTAACAAATTTGGTACTAGTCTTCCCTAGGTTTACACACATTATTCACTCTCTGCCCTGCAAGTAATTTCATTGACTGAAAGGTGAAATCCTGGCCGTATTTAAGACACTGGCAGAACTCCCATTGACTACAACACAGCTACGCAAGAATTACACATATGAACACGCCCGTGCTGGGTTACCGTCTTAAACCTCAGAATACTCTGTAGGGTAAGCAATTTTCATAGCCTTCATTTTCATAGAGAACAAAAAGTGTACTTCATTAAAGCCACTTGAAAAATTCCTCCTGATGTTCTCAAAAGATGGATTTTCTGACCCATCAAAGATTTCTCTGGTCATGTCTAAAACCTTTATTAACCAAAGGCAGGAAACAGGCAGAAGTTTGCTCTAGTCCCAATGTCTGTGCATATCATAACAGACACGCAAAGGATAGTTACTTCTCCTTAGAGCGAGATTCATCTGATCTTAGCTGTACAGTCTCAGTGGAGAGGAATAGCCGTTTCTCAGTGAAAGTTATTCATCCTGAGGTAGGCATTCAAATAACTGCTAGTTTGTAAATCTGCCACCCTTTATGCAGTCACATTCACTGCAAAACAGCAGAACAAGCAGTGTCACAGCTTGTCTGTTCAGGCAGATATCTTCAGAAACTTTGGATCATGATCTAGGATACATGCCCAGGTTTCCCACTTCAACATTCTCAAGTGCTTCTCTACAGAGTCAAAAGCTCAGCTTTGCCTTGCAATCAGACATAAGCAGTCATGGAAATTTCAATTAATGTATGGTTAATTAACTTAGATATCTAACTACTGATTCAAATATTGAAAAGGGAAGAAAAGAAACACTCCAAAAACACGTCTCTTTCCCTTTTCCTTATCTCAACTACTCTTGTTTTCACTGCACATGAAATCCAGACCCTCTCTTCTCCATTAGTGAGGCAAAAGCGTAGCAGCAGGCTGGTGCCAGTGCACAATCCCTTCTTTGTTCCTCAATGCCTCTTACTCTTTTCCTCCACTGCTACTTGCTTTTTATGCCCTCTTATTTTGCATGGATTTCTCTATTGGCTGCAGTCCCTTCAGTGCTGTCCCCTTTCCAACACAGGTTGCCTACAAGCTACATTCCACTTGAGAGTGCCCTGTTCTGGCATTGCTTATCCACAGGGATATCCCTGCTTTGGCATGGGGGCACTTTTGAGCTGCAGTCCCCTCAGGGACATATGTCTCTGGCATGGAGTAACTCCTTCCAAACAGACACCCCCAGCTGCGCCCCCAACAATGTCCCCCTCCTTGTCTACATTTTTTTCCTCCAAACACTTCTTCACGTCTCCTTACATCTTTCCTTTTATACATCCTCAGGTCTGTTCCTTTGTCTCCTGTCCCAAGCAGCTATTACCCTTAGACACATTTGAGTGTCTCCATGCCCCTCTGACCTGGAAGAAGCTTTGGGTTGCTTTCACTCATTTCATGCTGGAACCAATTGTGACTGACACAGGGCAGATCATACCCTTTACTGTCTGCCCTGGGTACTCTGAGGACCCCAGTAACGAAATCCTGCTATTTATACCCCAAGCATTTCACCCTTCACCTCTGCGAAACAGATTATTAAATAACTGTTTGAACACACATGAATTGGGAACTCTATTTTACCACCATCATAATCTTAATGCACGCACATTATAAATTCTTCCTACCCTGTCAGATGATAGGAATTAACATTAGTATTATGCGTAAATGCATACAGTGCTCCCCTCATGCCCTGGTGAATAGGTTCACCCTATCAAAGCCCGCCTCTTTTACCCCTCCCCCCTGCATACCAAGCTATAAGAAGTTTTGCCCTCTGCCTCTGCACAAGCAAGAAAGTTAAAGTAGTGCAAAAACAACATTACAGTCTTCATCCTATTGTCTCTGAACTCTAGATAATTGGGTTTGACACCACAATAATCTTTTGTTACAGAGCTCGGGCCTTTGGTGATTTACAGGGAGATTACAGCAGTTCGAACATTTGTCTAAGAAAAGGTACGTGCTTTGTCCTTTCACAGAGACGCGTCTTTCTGCTGCCCACAGCAGGAGGTTCTGGTCATTTCTCTGTATCCCCATCCCTCTACCAACTGATTCCAAACCCTTGGTCCCTCGTGCAAAGTTTACAAAAGGTTTATGCTCCAGGCTACCCAGAGCAACGATGTCAGGAGCCATCAGAAGCATTCTGATGTCTTCCAGCTGTAGCCGTGCAAAGACATCTCCCTGGGGCAGCAGCTGTACGCCCAACATTCACCTCCTTTTGAGAAAAGGACCGCTGAGTATTCACACTTCAAAAGCCGGACTCCTCCTCGCTAGGACGCGGGCAGCCCGAACCCTGCTGGGAGAAGCCCGGCCCGGTCCCTGCTCGCCAGGCGGCTCCCTGCCTCCCTCCGGAGCCCTATCCCGTAAGCGAGACCACTGCGGCGTAACCCTGACCGGCCCGAGCGCGGCAGCGGGACTCACCTCTTCTCTTTGCAATCGCTTTCCCACGCTGCCAGCGACTCCTCGGCTCCGTGCGCCTTCCTCCACGCACACGAGCCCCCAGCACCAAAACTACAGCTCTCTCCAGAGTATCTCTGCCACCCTAGCTGTACCTAAGCCAGGCAGCGCCCGGTCCTTTTCCACCGTCTGCTGCCCGCGGGCCACGGAACGCCCCGGGCCACGGAACGCCCCAGGCCACGGAACGCCCCAGGCCACGGAACGCCCCGCTCCTTGCCCCCTCACGCCCGCCGCGTGCTCCTCCAACGGCCGCCACGCGGCAGAGACCGCCCTTTTTTAAACCGCCGCGCGAGGCGCTGCACGCTCCTCTTAGAGGTTTTGCGCGCGGCGCTCGCTCCCCGCCGCTTCAGGGCCCTGCAGCCCCCGCCCCAACCCCTGCCCTCGTGCCCGGGCCGCCGCCCGGAGTTCTTCTGTCTGCTCCCGTGTTACCTCAGGGCGAGAGTAGTGTATGTAAGCGCGAGAGAGCGTGGTTGCTCCCGCTGCGTGGTCTGGCCTGCAGCACGTCAGGGCTTCTCGGTGCTTCTCAGTGCAGCTTGCATAATCCAGCTACCAAACAGGCAAGTGTATCCGTTTATTTTTTAACATTTATTTAAAAATATCTGCTTTTTTTTTTTTTTTTAAATCTGTATTCCTAGCTTTCAGTCATTCCTGGAATGTTTTGAAGTGTAGTTGCTGGTAGTTACACATTATTAAAGTTTTACAGTCACTTTGCAATCAAAAGCAGAAGGTTTGCTGAACAGTGACTTACCCAGAAACACGTATCCACATCTCCCGCTGATAATCTAGCAGAAAAGATAGCAGCTAAATATTTGATCTGAAGTTATTTTCTTCCCTTTTTAATCCCCCCGACTGGCTGCTGCTCAGGTTTACCTCAATGCAGGGAGCAAAGAGAAATACAGAAACCTCTCTCTGCCTCCTTAGGAAGCTGAAAGAGGCAGTGTTGCAGAGGGTTAGAGAAGAAAGGGAGAAAATGAAACCGTGATGGTTTTTGAAGTAGAATCCCAGTGAAGATGCAGTGTCTTTGGAAACAGTTGTTCACAGCTTAAGGAGCTGAAAAGGGTTCTGTTACCTGTGCAGAGAGCTGGGACCAATACCCCTCAGTGTTCAGTTCAAATGAATGCAGGCCATAGAACTTGTGCATGTGCATGTCTGTGTTTTCCTTTTAAATCAAAGATGATATTGATCAGCATGTGCATTGTCATTCCTCACTGCAAAATACATGTAATTCACAGGGCAGGTTGGTGGCAACATCTATAAGAAGGTGACTGTGAAACATTTTACCTCCTTCTCCTCTAATACTGAGTTATCAGTAATGTCATAGGCTACCTGCTTTGTTCTCAGAAATGAAAACACTTTCACTAGTGTTTCACCTGGCATGATTTAAGATGTACAGCTTGCTCCTAGAATAAGGTTGTAGTGTCCTATCAAATGATAAGTCATATGCCTGTGCAAGGCAGGGTTGGTTTTTTTAAAAGATTTGTTTGTCTATTTTTTTGGTCATTTAAAATGCAACTCTTCAGCAACCTTTGCCCAAGCATGCAGAAAAGAGAGAAGTGCTTCTTTTAATGGTTTCTCCTGTTGCCAAGCTCTTACAGTTAAGAACTAAAGATGATGGACTGAAAAGAAACTCTGCCTTAGCTCACAGGCATGCTGTTCCTTATCTTTTCTAACACAAAGAAGAGAAATAGCAGAGGGATTGGGAATGGATTATTTACTTACTGCCAACATAGAAGGGGCATAATTTTCTTGTTTCATTTTTTCAATTTCTCAGCAAGTTCCGTGTCTAAGGAAGCTGACCAACAGGTTGGGTTTGAGTTGCTGCAGTTTAATAGATCAGAGTTTCTTGCGCAAGTGTGCATTTATTTCATGAGGATCTATCTGCTTAAAAGCTAAAACTGGAAATGAATTCAAAGGAAAATTTTGACAAATGAGTTGAAATTACTTGTCTCTCACACAGCAGGGAAGAAAGAACACTTCCCCCATCTGTCTCCTATAACTACATGTAATAGGAGAGAAGGGTCCAAAAATGGTCTGACAACTTTCTGAAAGGTAGATCATTCTTGCAGTATATAAAATAATGCATGGAAGTTATCTGATAAAGTACATTAATAAATCTACCATCTAATTGAGCCATAATGTTGGCATTTTATCTTTCACCCAAGTATCCTGGGCAGTGACATTTATTCATGGTTCTTGAGAAAGCCTACATCTTTCTATTACCATAGACATGGATAAGCAGATAGGAGCATTCAGTTTAGATCTCACAGAACTGAAAGATGAAGACAGTTTTTCTAACTAAAGGAAGTATTTAACATTCACACACTACCAAGGGTCCTTTGACTATATTTATTGGTCCATTCAGAAAGTGATCCATTTTGGTGAACAGAATTAATACCATGTGTTTACCTTCATCATGAACATCTTCATTTCCTTTAGTATTAATGCAGTCTTCAAAGTCACATTTTGGATCTGAGAAGTATGTCAAAACAGTATCCAGTATTATATTCTGTGCATGTGAAGTTCTCCCTGATCAACTGTTCTCAAAAGTTTGCCAAAGCCATTGTACACCAGTAGATCCAGGGTCAAATTCATAGAATCATAGAATCATAAAATGGTTTAAAGATCATCGATCTCCAAACTGCTATTCTGAATGCAAATTCTGAATGGAAATCTGCTTTGGAAATCTGTGTAGGCGGCTCCAAAAGTAATGTCTCCTACTTATTTCTATGGAAACTACAGCAGATACAAAGATCACAATAACACTATTTCATAGAGCAAATTCTTAGCTACAAAATAATATTTTTCAACATAGTTGCCACCATTAGTGATGCATTTTCACCAGTGATGAACAAGAGTCTGCATGTCGTGCTCGTAAAAATCTGCATGGCCATCTGGAATGTGGTTTGTCTTTTCACATTGCTGTTGCCATTGCTAAAACATATCACTTCACTGTGCTCACATGTACTGTTTGATCTCCATGAACATTCAGCAAGCATCAATGAATGTCAGTGTGTGCGCTTCTTTCAGCATGGAGGAAGTCAGTTCCACACCTTTGCTTCATATGCACTTCCATGTCAGACGCCACTTTGTCAGACTGCTCCTCCTCTGCTGTCTGTCACACGGCAATAAAATGTAATGGAATGCTGGTGAGAATGTTCAACCTCTACTGCCACATCATCAACATCTGCCTCTGACATCATAGGCCAACATAATAAAATAGGAGGCATTACTTTCAGAGCAGCCCTCATACTTTGAATTCCTGCTCTGTAAATTCTATAGAAGTGCCAAAAATCAAAGTGGCAATGCAAGACTCTTCTTCTGACAATTAATCCTAGATTTGATCCTATTTCAGAGCCAGTGAAATCTTTTTTTTTTTTTTCAATTGCATGGGTGAAACATTTTGTCTTTTGTGCATATTAGAAAACAAATTTAGTAGTTGATGAATATCTATTAATTTAATGTGCGCATATCAAGATGTTTTAAGACACTTCAGAGTGTTTAACAGGTGTATCTGTGTCACATAAATGATGGATTAACAACTACATCATAATTATTTATGCAAATTTTAGTTTTCATCAACATAGGTAACTTGCAAATGTACAGTTAATATGTACTTGACTTTTTGGGTAAAAAACTTTAAAGTAAACTTTTGAAGACCTTATTTTCCTCAATTTTTGTTAAACATCAGATTGTGTTTTCTACTATTTCTAGATAAACATCTTATAAAGTACTATAACAAACCTCTAGAATCTTATTTTAAAGTTATTTTCTTTATATTGTAAGCAATCCAGCTCAGCTCAAATTAGCTAGAATCAGATCTGTTATTTTACTAGTTTTTAATTTTTAAAAAAGACTTTTATAGGAAAAATTAGAAGCTGGCCTTTGAGAGCTGTATTTCAGTCTACAAATTAAAAATACACTATGCATTTACATAAAGAATTTACTAAAGAACTGATACAGATGCATTTTTAGACAAAAAAAATATGTAGGGAAAAACAGAAAGGAGATCATCTTCTTTGTTATGTATGTGCATATTTATATTATAGTCCTAAAAGCTCTGCACTTTATTCCTGTTACCAAGAGAGCAGCTAGAGACTGCCAAGTGGAATTGCCCAGCTATCTTTTCCTTAGTTTTTGAATTGTTTATTTTTCTTGAGATATTTTTCTGACATCAGGTTTGCCCTTAAAACTACATGAATCACTTTGTTCCTACTCTTTCAGTTCACTTAAAGCAGAGGGCAAAGCACAGTACAGTTAATAACTTTGAACCCAACAAGAGATTTTGAGACATCACAGTCTCTGCTCACTGAGTGCTGAATGAAAGAGCGGGGTCCCTATTGCTGCCTTTTTTTAAAAACAAACATACTATATAGGAGTTCTGGCTGGAGAAGCCTAATGTACCTTGAAATAAGTTTTATTATGATGAAGTAGTGAATTGAAGTTAGAAAGCTTCTGCAGGCCAGGGAAGTTTATAGAGGTTAGTACATCATGACTGATGAAATTTAAAATAAAGGCATAAATCTCAGGGGATTATATATATTGCTTCTGCTGAAACTGCAGGGATTTTATAATAACAAAAAAAAAAAAAGCACAAAAATTAAAAAGTCCTATCACTGCACTTCTAACAGCTAGCAAAGATTCCTTCAGTTTCTACGGCAATACTTTCTGTTAAGGATATACCTAATCAGCTTTTGGCTCCCTAGCACAGATTCCAAACTTGATTTTGAATCATAAACTAATTTCTCACTGCTTATTATTTAAAGAGATTGCCCTCCTTTCTCAGAATGGGGACACTGATCATCCTATAACTCAATGGAGGAAAAAAAAAAATGATGATGCATGTTAGCATTCCAAAAATTGAATAATCCTTCCTAAAGGCAATGCACCCAAATCCCTAGTCTCTGAAAAATATTAAGAGGATCCATTAGGGAACTCGCTGTTAAATCGCCTTGATTCTGACATAAAGGGTTTAATAGTTGCTTTTTCCACAGTAGTCTTGGGAAGTTTCAAGAGAATGATCTCAAGATGATAACACAGAGCTATATGCATGGACCTACACTGGAAGAGTCCTGAAGGGCAATGATCATGTTTGGCCTGTACATATTTTAACAGATCTTCTCCTTTTGAATCTTACATAACCAAATGAAATTCCAAGCGCATATTTCAAAATGGATAATTCCGTACATTTCTTATAAAACAAAAATTGAAGCTTCCAAAAAGGCAAGCAAGATGGTCTTTTTAACAGCTAAGTACTTACAACTTTTAAGCAACCATACAGTAAAAAGTAACATCTAAATCAGGTTGCTCAGATCCCTTTCAAGCCTGACCTTGAATGTCTCCAGGGATGGGACACCTCTCTGGGCAACTTGTTCTAGCGCTCCACTACCCTTACCGTAAAAAATGTTTTTCTTCTACTCTGTCTAAATCTCTCCTCATTTGGTATGAAACCATTTCCCCTTGTTCTGTCACAACAGATCCTGATAAAGAGTCTGTCATCTTCTTCCTTGTAGCCCCCCTTTAGATAACTGAAAGGCCACTGTCAGGTCACCTCGGAACCTTCTCTTCTCCAGACTGCACAGTTCCAGCTCTGTCAGCCTATCCTCACAGGAGAGCTGTTTCATCCCTTGGATCATTTTTCTGGCCCTCCTCTGGATGGATTTCAGCAGGTCCACGTCTCTCCTGGTACTGAAGACTCCACATCTGGATGCAGTACATCAGGTGAGGTCTCATCAGCACAGTGTAGAGGGATGGAATCTCTCCCCCCAAAAAACATCCACACTTTTTTTGGTTCAACTGAGGATACATATGGCTTTAAGGGCTGTATGGGCATGTTGCTGACTCATGTTCAGTTTGTCATCCACCAGTACCTCCAAGTCCTTTTCAACAGGGTTGTGCTCAAACCTTTCATCCTCCAGCTTGTACTGATAGTAGGGGTTGCCATGACCCTGGCGCAAGACCTTGCACTTAGCTTTGTTGAACCTCGTGAGGATCTCCTGGTCCCACTGCTCAAGCCTGTCTAGGTCTCTCTGGGTGGTATCCCATCCATCAGGCAGCTACCTCAACCACACCACACAGTTTGGTGTCATCTGCAAGCTTGCTGAGAGTGCACTCAATCCCACTGTTGATAGAATCATGGAATCTTTAAGGTTGGGAAAGACCTTTAATATCATCTAGTCCAACTGTCCACCTTCCACCCGTATTGTCCACTAAACCGTGTCCCTCAGTACCTCATCTACTCTTTTCTTGAACACCTTTAGGGATGGTGACTCCACAACTTCCTTGGGTAGCCTGTTCCAGTGCCCAAACACTCTTTCAGAGTTTTTCCTAATATCCAACCTGAACCTAAACCTCATGGCACCCCATTGCACCAACAAGGTGTCATCCTGTAGTGACATGAGTGTGCATACAACATGGTGGCACCCCATGGGGATGTTTGCAACAGCATGGTGACTCCTCTTACTGCTGCGAGCCACACTATCTTGATGAACACCAATGTTCTCCACATTGTGTCTTAACTGACAGCTCTGAAAAGGATCACCCAAATTCTGCCAAGATCTTATGACTGCATTATGACACCAACAGGTGCTCCAAGAAAGCCACTGGAGGAAGGCACCATAGCCCAGCAGCAGCCAACATCAAGTTAAGGGAAACTCTGCTTATCTTTATGCTGTACTGGTGCTGCCTTGGATACTCAACGCTGCAACGAATCCAATGGGAGTTACAAAGTGATAGCAGTAGTGTGGCTTTATAGCAAGGTTTCTGCGAAGCAAGATTATGAGACAAAATGAGCACAGTCATATACTTACAAATGTCACTGATGAGGATATTGAAGATCATCAGTCTCAATACTGATCCCTGAGGGACACCACTGAGAAAGAAAAGCTCTGAATTATATGCCCAACGACTGCATTTGCAGCCCCAAAAAAGTTGTGGTTACGAGCATACTGAATCCCCTGCCAAGCTCCACAGACCTTAACAAGCTGGCAAGATATTCACCTGCCACCCACAAGGAGAGTTACAAAGAGAGTGTGTAATGTAACGTGTTTCTGCACACATACACAGCTCAATGGGAGCCCTCCCCAGTGACCTAATATCGAGGCTCACTGAACCATCAGCATCCTACTTCTGATACTACTTACATCATGGGCAGTATGGAGTAAATCACTGCCTGTAGGAGGGTTGAACAGTGAGGTGTATTCAGCTTGATGATCTCGTGCACTCTCTCTTTTCTGTCTCATTAGGCCTGGACTTCTCAGCTGGGAGGGTACTGCTGGCACAGATTGTTCTGGCAGAAAGTCACATCAGCTTCTGCTGCTCGGTCACCTGTCTCGGGCACCACCAGCCAAGGTACCTGGGTGGTCCTTGGCTCTTGTCTCCATGCTGATCTCTAATGTTCAAGATCTTTCACTGAGACCACTTTATTTAGGTAACCCTTCCGTCACCTACTCCTGTTGCCAGAGCCCCAAGCCCTCATTTTCCAAACTGAATAATCCATTTGAGGAAGAACAATACATGAGCAGCCTCCTAACTAAGAGATTTGGCTCATGTCTCTCTTAACCGGAGGACCATGTGTTCTCAAAATTTGTAAGCAGTCTATAATAGCTGCAGCCAGCAAGCAGCAGGCTGTGCTTGATAGTTCAACAGTTTAATTTTGGACATTCACCCCACAAACACAGCTGTTAGTATTTACAGTTCATGTTATTTTTTTCCCCTTTGACAACTATAAGATAGGAAGTTGTTACGTACTCAAACAGTTGAGAAGTCATGATCGAATAAGCATCTTATTTTAGAGTATTTCTGTCCAGTATTTTTACACAAAACGCTAAACTTTGCAGCGCAATACAACTTCAAAAGACAGTACAGTAAATGATCTCAAATGAAGACATTGCTTCTCTGAAACTTTTAAAACCAAAAGTCTTACTTAAATATATATTCACATATAATTTCTAGCAATTTCTGTTCTATAATTCAGGGCTTTTTATATTAGAGTGAGGAATGCTGAGACTCATCCTTGTGGTCATAGTTTAGACACATCTTTTTTACATTTCTTTAAAATATCTGTAATCCCTTAAAAGTACTGTTTTTTGTGGAAGTACTCAGCCCTACTTTTTTCAGTGGAGCTATCAAGACCTTTTCTTTATGCTTGCATTTTTCTAGCATACTCATTTCTTTCTAAAAAGATGTTTTGCCATTGCTACAGGTGGGTCAAAACCTGGCTTTGGACAGTGCTACACAATATAATCGTATGCCAACTTAAACCTTTTTCTGTAGCATAAATGTCACAAACTATTTTTTGGGGAAAAAAAAATGTTGTAGAACTTAAATTCTTCTAAGCATGTTATTGGAAGATATATCGTAGCCCAGGAGTGGTTGGGGAGATCTTCCTTTTGAGTTTCGTCTTTTGAGTTCTAGCCTTATCTGTTGAACCTCAAAATATCAAGTCAAATGCACTGATTGAGTCCTTTTCTACTAGCAGATCTGTCTGCAGCTCAGTCACTGTACCAGAGAGGACTAAAGTTTTTGTCTGATTTTGCCTCAGCTAGATGCACTGAACTAATTGGTAGATCCTGTTAACAGACTAAAGGTCTAGTAAACATTATAGCAGCTAATGGAGTCTTTCCTAGTGACTGAACGGAAGAGTATGAAAGAAAAGATCCTGCTCTGTTTGGGTGAAGTAAATGCAATGGAAAAATTGCCATTTGTAGCAGTTTCACCATAGGCACAGAATTTCAAGAAGGCTGCTGGTTCTTTACCGCTGTAGTTCTGCTGCCTTGTATTCAACCTTTTAATGGCTATGGCTTAGCTGTTTTTCTTCACAGAGAAAATGAGTTTCACTGAGTTATATTTCTGAAGGTAACTGGAGCTTTTTGTTTTGCAGGTGAAAGGTGAATGAAGCATAAAAAGGGGAGAGAAACTATGTTATAGAGGAACATAGGCAGGGTGATATTCTTAAAAAAACGTTGCCAAAATCACTTGAACAAGAGCTGGTGCCTAGACATGATATTCAGCACTTCGGTATCTTCTAATTTAGCAGCATGCTTGAAATGAAGTATACCTCAAACTGGTTAGGAGTCGATCTCTTAAAATAACTGCTCTGCCTTGTCTGGCCGTCACAGAATGGCCTCCCTTGAATTTTCTGTATGAAGTGCCTATGCTTTCTGCAGAGAAAGTTAAAGAGTACTGGATGTCTTAATGCTTCAGTAGCAAAGTGTAATTGCCTACAGTACAGGGAGAGCAGAAGTGCTGTCATTCCTTTGCAGTCAGTGCTTGAAGTGCTCATAGGCAAAGAGTGGGAATGATTATTGGGGCAGGCCTTCTACTCTAATTGGGCAGATCGACCTGGCTGGAAAACAGTAAAAGCCAAGACCTTTTTCATCCAGAACTCAAACAAAACGCTTCTTATGAAAGATTTTGCCTAAGATGAATACATCCCCCTTGGGAAGAGAAGGCAAAGTCCTAACTCCGCTCTTAGCAGAGGACATAGCCATGAATAAAGCTGCATGCAATTACTTAAGGAACTGCAGAATTTCTGACATATATGAAATCTGTCCAAAGAACTGATGGATGCCTGAAAGAAGTCATAAATCCTACAGATTTGTGTCACAGAAATACCACTGAATATAAGGGTCTGATTTTTACACCAATCTTATATAAATACTTTTGGACTGTCTTGATTGGATTCATTTCTGATTTACTTCAGCATGATGGCATAAAAAATTTCACTTGCTCTCAGTAAGTAAGCTGCAAAGCGGGTGGCCCTGACTGTAAGTCAAATGCTGAAGCATGAATGGATTAACATCAAAACATTATTCTTTCTTCATTTTCAAATGAAATTGCTTTCAGCTCACAGAATTTCTAATGCATCCTCTGGTGATCACTTCTCCAGTCTCCTATTCCCTCTTCTTCTAGGCTCTGGTGATCATGCACCATGCAGAGGTACAAGATGTATTTTTAGATACAGAGACATTATAATTGATTTTTCCTCTTCAATTGCTGTGAGAAGTAACTAGATACTTTGTGACTTTTAAGTCTAGAAACTCACTATTTCTTTACCTTCACTCTATTTCACCATACCTCAGTGAGGGTTGTGTTGAAAAGATATGTGATTTCCTCCTGCTGAGCCAACAGGCTACCATTTAATTGGCTTTTATGAACCATTTTCAAGGTGTTTGTACAAAAGTTCTAACATAATTTAACAGGAACGTTGATTCCTTTTTCATCTTGTTGTTTTTTTGAAGAATGATTTTACAAATACACTTAGCTGCATCTTAAAGGGTTTTGCTTTCTCAGTCTTGTTAAATCTTTGAATTAATGTTTCCGGTTAATGAACGTGGAGAAATTATTGTATATCAAACAATACTACTATAGGCAGAGTGAGCCTTATTTTTTTTGTAAAGGCAATATGAAAACGAGATCTAATTACTATCACATGCTGCAAAAATCAATTTTTGTAGTGCTTAGAATGAATAGACAATTCTTAAACATACTGGCTGCTGAATTTAGTAAGAGAAATAGTTCATACCATAAAATATAACTACTCTGGGAGTATATGCCACATAACCTGTATTCCATATTATCCAAGAGGTACTCAGGCTAATTTCTTGCTGCATAGAATATAAAACCAGGTGTTTTTGTTTGTTTCTTTGGAATTTTTTTTTTTATCATCAGTGTGTTTTCCTTAGCATTTTGTGCTCCATAACAGGATGTCTCTTTCTGTTTGTTTACTACAACAATGCAAAACATTATGTGTGTTTGTTTTTCAATGTGTTTGTTTGTTTTAATTTAAGCTTGAACAGAAAAAGAATATGTGGTACACTGGTAAAAAAAAAAAAAAGTCCCAGGAATTTTTTGGATATTTTTTCAGGGATAAGGTCTTATTCTTTTCTGATCAGTCATGAGAAAAGTCCAAATTCTAGTGATGGCATTATCTGAAACAGATCTCCTGAAAGTAATGGGACTGCAACTCTCATGCCCAAACGCAACACAGTCTTCAAAAAGAAATGTAGTCATGCAGCAAAAAATCTACAGCTTACAAAGTTTGATTTCTCCTGATGTGAGTCTCCTATTTCTTGTTTTCATTAAGAACATTACATGTAAAACAACTGAGACTTGAGAACCTCGAATATTTCTATTTAATGTGTTTTAAGCATCAGCAGTGGAATGAAGTTGTTTGAATGAAATTGCCTATATCTAATAGAGTACATCTTTACAATGGAAATGTCACTTCTATTTATTTAATATGCTCAGTTTGTCACCAAACCACACTTATGTATCCATTATACCAGGAGGTTTTCTACTTGTTTTCTCAGTCTTAGGCAGAATTTAGCTCCTCTCTGGAAAAATTAAATGAACATAAAAGTTTCAAGAAAGTTAACAGGAAAACATGTAGAAATCTGGAATTCACTGATAAGAGCTTTGGTTTATGTAAATTTGAAGTATTTTGGATTAAGAAATTTCATTCACTTAGTATACCCGTAAAATGGAGGGTTAGTGTTTCTTTCCTGTGATAGTCAATTTGCTTCCTAATATCATCACTTTCTAGCAATTAAAAGGAAACAAACAAACAAAACAGCAACATAACAAAGAAACAAACACAGGGAAAACAATTGAGAAAGAAGAAGAAAGGAGGGAGCATCCAGGAATAAAATTACGTTTGGTTTCAGTAAGGTAAAAAAGGACCACCTGAGCCTATGGGAACAAGGGCATCTAAAATGAGCAAGATAATGTATTTCCCAACATATTTTGTACGAGCCAAAACTTGTCAATAAATTTTCATTGTGAACTTTTTTTTCTCAGAACATCATTTATCAATATCAACAAGAAACACTTAGATCTCATTGTTTCTCTTCAGTTAGTATCACTTAACAGATTTCTTGTCTTGAAACTGTTTCTTAAACTATTCACTTAAACAAACAAACAGAAAATTAAGTAAGGAGAGGCAGAGGTACTGTTAAAAATTCGTAAACTTTCTTTAGGAAGCAGTTACAAAGGAATGTATTTTTGCGCTTTTGGAGTTGCATAGTAGCCTCCTCACTGACAGCTTCACATAAGTGCTCATGTAGGTGAAATAAGCTGTTAGGAAGGACTGGGATCAAATGACTAAGTTGAAGTGAAGATTCTTTCAACTAGAATTCCATGCCTGAAGAAGTATTATTCCAAGTTTTGGGGGACAAACGGTAATTTTTTTGAAAGACAGACCTTAAGTTCCATCCCCCAAAACGTTTTCAAAGAACCGTGCTTCAAGGAAAGAACAAGTCATCAGCCAAGGGAAAAACTCTGGCAGATTTTCCACGTTATAAACTGTTGGCAAATGGTGTTGGCAAATTAACATGAAGTTTGCAACAAAATAAATAATAATAATAATAATAAAATAAAATGACTTAAAATATCTCCCCTTTATAAATTACTTGACTAAAACCCTAACTTTTGAAGCTTAACAGCTAGGCACCGAGTAGTCAAGTAGGAGAATGAAGTGAAGATATATTTTCACTAATTTACTTATCTGTGATGTAAGATGATAACAAATTACAGAATCAGAATTATCAAAATTATCATCACGAATGAGGTTAGCTCCCAATCAAAAAGGATAATCAAATTAACTGAAATATCACATGTAAGAAATTTTAAGGAGAGACATACACGTGTAGTATTGCTAAAGCAGAATTCAGCTAAACTCCAAACCTTTTCTTAACTGTCTGTAGCAAGTAAACAAGTGAATTCACAAGAAAAAAAAAATATAGGTGAACCTTGTTCAAGAGCAGCATATTCAACATAATGTTCATGATAGGAAGATTGTCAGTGTTCACAGGCAAAAATTAACTAAAATTAAGTTTCTACTTGACTAAAGAAAATGTTTAACTTTTGAAATAGAACAGATAATCCACAAGTTCTCCGAGTTAGCCTTTATTTGCCTGAAGGCAAATGAAGAAAATTGTTATTAATAATAATTATTTATTATATTGTGTAGCCCCAGGTACTTTGTCAGGCATACAAACATACACTATTTTTTTTTTTCTCCTGTTTCACTAGGACATTTTCTACAGAACCAACATGTGCTATATTGTCTGCTATTTCTGAGAGCCAAACTAACACCCTCAAGAGAGATATCCATGTCCTTGGGATATATTTTACTAATTAAAATGTATTTCCAATTGTCTGCAAGAAAACTAGAAGAGTTTACACTGCATGGTATCTAGATATATATTTTATTAAGAGTCAGAGGAACTTATTCTAAGGTTTTCAGCATCTTTCTTTTTATCCCACACCCTGTGATCTTCATCCTCTTTCTTTCTGAGTTTAATCATTCACCAAGCAATACATTTCAAATTCTGATTTTAAGGCAGGATAGGATCTTTTTTTTTTTTAATCCTGGTCATTGGTGTCTGTCAGTTGTGTCATTTTTAAAAATCATTGAATTCTTGCATTGTGTGCTTTAAAGAGTTTTATGTAACTACATTTGACTTGCTTTCTTCTACTTGTTTTCTGATGGTAATAGTTTTCATAGATTACATTGACATAGATTACATTTACAGGATGAAGATTTAAATGTTCATAATCTGTCAATATCTCCTTTGTAAAACATAAAATCATAATTAATAATATTAATAATAATCATTAACATAAAATGGAGGTATGTACTGATTGCCTACATACTGTTTTTCTTACCTTTTCTCAGTTGCATTTGGGCGCTGGAATAGAATCGTCACTGAAGTGGTCATGGCACAAAGCCTGCTGAGTCCAAGAAGCATTTAGACAAAGTTCTCAGAAATATGGCTTGAATTTTGAGCAGTCCCAAAATCTAGCTGGACTAGATTGTTGGATCTTTCTGGGTCCCTTCCAACATGAGATATTCTATGATTCTCTGATTTTTCCCATTGTATGATTGTATGAATAATTATGCGTGGATACAATGATGTGAAGTAACTTTTTGGAAACTAAATCTTTTATGGGTCAATATTGAATTCTGAGAAAACACAACTAAGTAGAGGAAATATCACATTAAGATTACCTTCTTGCCAGCCTGCCAGATTTAACACAATTGAAACCTTCCAACTTCTATAAAAAAATGCCATAGCACTTCTGATTGAGTGTTCCTTCATGAGTGGTACTGAGAAACACTGAAAAGAGTCTTATCTTCAGTAGGATTGTCATAGTCACATATTATACTTGATGAAATTGAAATATTTCTGTTTTGATCTTGCTATTTCATATTCAAAGTGGGGAAGAAAAGTGAAAAGGGATCTGAAACTTGATTTGATTTCTAATAGTCATCTTACAGAATTGTTTCCATTGATATTTATTTAATGCAGTATAACTATGTCGTGGTTTTATGATTTTCGTATCAGTATTGCACATCGTAACATCATGTAGTGCACTGGGAGTTAAAGAGTTAATGCTCCAGTTCCGTGGATTGTGGATAGTTCTGGGTACCTGCTTTTCAGAAGAGAAGAAGAACTACATTTCCCAGAGGACTGTTCACTGTTCTGTTACAATTTTTCATTCAGAGGGAAAGATAAAATCTGTACGCAGATCACGAGATGGGCCTTCTCTCGCTTCCCTTCCAGTTTGTCTTGGGAGTGTCTCTCTCCCTAGCCATCTCACCACCAGCATTAGAGTAAGGCCTTTTGGTTTTTGGACACACTCTCATTTTATTTATTAGCTTCAATTCCAGTTATATTGTATTTTATCGTATTATATTGTGTTATTTTGTATTCCCATGTCATATTTAGTAAATTAGTTAGTTTCTCCTCAGATTGTTGCTGCTGTTTTGTTTTTAGGCCCACCTCCCTATCCTTTCCCTTTTCCCGAGGTGTGGGTCTGAGGTCCCCCCACCCCATTAGTCATGGAACCAGGCTGAACCTGCCCGTAAACCATTGACAATCTACAAGCTTCAATTACTTTTATAAATTGCATGGAAAACATATATTTACAGACATCTCTTTCATACTAGCCATTGACTGTGGTTGGCTGAGATCAATTTTCCTTTTCTGTGAGCAATTGGCATAAGGGAAGCTATAGTTAATAATTTTGTTATAAAACACTTTTTCTTCTGGGATTGATTTAGATTAAATTATATTTTGAATTAATGAATAAAATCCGCAATTATTTTACAGAGTTTTCTCTTGTTCAATAATAAACAATCAAGTAACTTCAAGCTGGAATCTGCACTCTTGTCCTTGCTCACTGGATTAGGATCCAATCCACAGCAGTGAAAGCAAAACAAAAGGCTCCATTTGCCAAATAATTTGTTCACACATTGATGTGTTCCATACCAAACCCTCCTGACATTTCCTCTGCAGACAGTTTCTTCAGCGCACTTAGCCTGCACTGTTCAAGCACAGTTTGATATGTGGTTCAGTATACTATTTCGCATGATACAGATTTCCTCAAGGTAATGTCAGGAAGTGACTCATGGCTTCTCCAGAGTCACTACTGTATTCTGTAGCAGAAGATGAAGAACTGTAGTGAATAAAACCAGACCATTATTTACTATCCTTTAATCTGCAAGTGAGATACAGGAATCTAGAGTAGCTTTCCTCTAACTGACATAGTCTGTGCTCTTCTCAAAGGTAATGGACATACGTCAGCCAGACTGGGAATGAGAAGGGACAGAACAAGCATATGTTTAAAAAAAAACAAAATCAAATCTATTCCCTTATCCTGAATAATTATGTTGACTGCTATTATTACTATTAGATAAAGTGTATTTTTAAAGATCTTCACTAAAGGTCTGTCAGTGAGAACATCAATTTGTCATCTAGCCAAATTCTTTAAATACTGTTAGTTATGCTTTGTGGACTTGATAGAAATCAAAGAGGAGTCATACAGATGTCAAGCTCCTAGATACCTTTCAGAACACTTCGTATTAACTTAACCATTATTCTTTTTCTTTCTTTCTTCTTCTTTTTTTTTTTTAACTATTAATAGTAATACTTTTGCATTTGATTGACATTCAAAAATAAGTATTGAAAATTCCTCACTTTTTTGAGAATGAGAGAATCCCTCAAGGGCTCTTCTGCAAAATAATCACAATGTTTTCTTGTCTGGACTCAGAAATGCTCTAAAACATATAATGGAAGAATACAACATACCCTCTAGGAGTGGAATGAATGAGTTCATCAATCTTTGTTTCATTCTTTTCTCAATAAACTTTTAGGAAGGAAAATTTTTTGA
The DNA here is from genome assembly GCF_002078875.1 of Numida meleagris. Lineage (NCBI taxonomy): Eukaryota > Metazoa > Chordata > Aves > Galliformes > Numididae > Numida > Numida meleagris. The sequence continues at coordinate 20,379,207 of NC_034414.1, forward strand.
AAACCTTGTGTCCCCCTGATTCTCTGAACCTTATATCACCTTTGAGACACAATTCCTATTATAACAAATGTTTAAAAGCTTTTCCAAAACCACCTGGAGTCATCTATTTTGTAAATGCAACTAAGAAATAGAACTTACTATTACTTTTTTTCCCTCACATTAGTGCAATAAAACATTAAATTTGTTATTTTAGAAAACGAGTTTATTTTCATATCATTTCAAATTTATTTGATGAAAATAACTCAGCAAAAGTCTGTCATGCTGTTCTTTTCACCAGAAAAGCTAAATGTGGGAGTCAACATGTATTAAGTAGCATTGTATGTTAACATTAAATGACTGCAAACCACTGATATGCTTTAATTTATTATCTCTCTGGGACATCTGTCAATATTAATATGGTAAGTGGCTAAGTAATCATCCCTAGTAAGTAAGTATCAGATCCAAACTCATCAGCCTTCAAGCAATTAAATGGAAGCTTAGGGAGAGAAGATTAACATGCCATTATTTTTAATTACATTATTTATGCCCATTTTTCCTTTACGAAAATTAATATGTGGCTAAAAAAAAAAAAAAAAAAAAAGACTGGGCCCCTACTCTTTAGGACACTGATAAACCCTACATTAAGTCAACTTGTTTTAACTAGCAGCTAGAGAAGAGTACTGTTGGCTTCTATCTTCCAACCTGTCACAGATTTGCTGAATGGCCTTAGGTGAACCAGTCAATCTCTACATCTCATGTCTATGTAACTGGAAAATAAATACAATAATTGGTAGTATAGAATAAGATAAATACAGATAATGGAGTTTATGCATTTCTTCAGGAAAAATTGCATTTCACCCACAGATATACTAGATCCTGTAAGTTTACTTACTTTTGTATCTACCATACACCTAAGAGAAAAAGCTGTGAGATTCTGTGCTGATAATAATAAAGCAAATAGGAAGGACAACGCTGAAGTACACACTGAATGTTCATGCCATTGTCTGCATGCTCACTGCAGACTTACAAAAAGCAAGAAGAAAAATATCTTAATTTTAATCATAGAATCATAGAATATCTTATAACAACTCTGTAGGATATGATAATGACAAACACATAAGAATCTGACAAATAGAATCAAATCTGAGAGACAGGGTATATACCTTTTAGGACCGTCTTCTGAAGAAGGGTATTTTCTATTTCTTACAAGCAGTTTATCATGAGCTGGCATTGAAATGAATCATAATCATTCTTCTTACTGATCAGTCTTCCATATTCATCTTTGATGCATATTAGGTCCTGTGTCCCTTGATGTAAAAGTAAGCCAGATCGGTGGAATATCATAGGATCATATCAGACTTCCAATTTCAACGTGACACATGCTGTACAAAGCAGATGGTAACTTGAGCAAAGGTATATCACATATTGAAGGACAAGGCTATAAGCAGAAGGTGCATTATTATAGTTAAGTCACATAACATCTAAGAAGCTCTTCTGAAGAACCTTCAGAAGCAATGGTCTTTTGGCTAATCCTGTACAAGTGTCCAGTTAGCCAGGTGCTTGTTCTTGTTTCATATAAACTGTAAAGAGGTTATAATATGAATTGAATTATTTAGGTAATTAGTTGGTCTGTTATGGACTGTCATAATTAAATGACATGTCTACTTGTTTTTAAGAAATTCTAGCTATAAAGTAGGCAGTAATAACTGCTGTATGTACCAAGTGCCTGTGTAAATATATATGAACTGGCATAGCTCCTGTCCAAGATTTCTTCCAACCTTTATCTAAAACTGTGGACTGTTTCAATTAAATTCCCTCTACAATGGCCAACTGGCACTGCGGAAAGATTGTGTGTAGAAGCCAATATAATCAATATGTTTGTTCCGATCCTAGGCATGCTAGCTCAGCATTGTCACTTGTGGGGTGACTGCTTTAGAATTGCTTTAGCAGCAATTATCATAACATATGAATGCTTTGGTCTCTGTACAAAAGATAGGACAAATGAATGCCACCTTCCCTGTGACTACCAGCATACCTTCACCCAGGTGAAGGACTCTCTGACTTGCGGTGATTTGGAAAATATTTCACTGCCCTGCCAGGTAATGATAATGGAATTACAAGTGCTGATGCTAGCCACAGGGTCAGTAAAAAGAATGAAAATGGACATGAGCAATGTTAGCTATGGGTCAGAAATAACAAAGTTTGGGTGAAAATCTGAAAACTCAAGAAAAAAAACCTAAAAAACAGGCATCATTGTTTCAGAATTGCTATTGTCATGCAGAAAAACGTCTAATAAATAATTAAAATGTCAATTTTGAAGAACTGTTCCCATGTAGATGGTTCTTCTCATTTTACAGTAAACTCTAAACTCTATTCCTTTTCTTCTTTCCTTTCCTTTCTTTTATCGCTTTCTTTTTCCATGATGCAAATGTAACTTCTTCCCTTCCCAGCTGGCTTATTGTTTGGTCAGGTCTGCCTTAGTTGTATATTTCTATTAAGCAAAATAATAGTTCCCATCAGAAAGATTTCAATTCCTAACATGTACACAAAATAAAAACTACAATGAAGTAATTTTGAAAAACTTTGATTTCTTTAGTTTGTAAATTACAGTTACATTGAAGGAGATTGAGAAAGATAATTAAATTTTACCACAGACATCTTCAGAATGGGCTGGTACTACAGAATCTCGAGGAAGGCTATTTATTATATTTAGTGCTGGATCTAAAAACCTCCACATTTTGATCATTAAGAGATGATGTTACTATAAGCCAGCCCAGGGATTCAGCTATGTGTGATACAGAGAGCCTGCCTTTTTTAAAGCCCAGCTTTCCGACCTTGGCTTGAATTTACTGACAAAGTGGTTGTTGAACTGTGAGAAGGAACAAAAGCTAACTCTGTGCAAGATAAGAAAGAATAAAGACAGAAGCACAGATGGAAATAATTCATAACTTAAGGACTTGAGAAAAGAGCATCAATTTGAAAAGATATAAAAGCCTAGGAAAAAGCATATTGAGTTGAATGCCAGTATTTTGATCAACAAAGACCACTCACCTCCTGACTGATGACTGGTCCCTTTCCAGCAGGGATTTTCTAGCACTATGAGAATGCAAATGCTTATCCTGGTGATATGTTGCTACTGATTACACATTGTGCGTATTAATAATTGCTCTGTATTCCAAAACTGTGCACTATGCTAGCAGAATTTCCTTTTACAAAGTAGAAAGTACCCGAAGAGCCCCTTCAGAAAGTTATGCCAAAGTTTAGATTTACATCTGTATTACAAGGTGTTCAAAATATTTCAAAAAAAATTTCAAAAAATCAATTTAGCTACCTATACCTGTTACAAGTTAATTAACTGTGGAATTCAGATATTCTTTTATTATGTTACAAAAAAATGACTCAGGATGTGTTATTAATTTTAAATGCTATTTTAAAATTATCCGTAGGATTGCAAATACTCATTCATCTTAAGTAGCACATTTGTTTTACAGGTGAAGGAACTGTTCTCAGAAGAACAAAACCCTATCTGAACTGTGTTTTAGCATTTCTGAAAATTAGGCCATAAGAGGCTTGGAAAAAGAACAGTAGCTGAATTAAGAATATCAAACTGGAAATCTTTAACCAGATCCAGTCATTTGAAGTAATAAGCAAGTATTTCATAAACTATTCCAGTCCTTAAAAAGTACTTGGTCTTTGCCTATACTATTTCTAATGGAAATCTGTTCAAGAATGCTACGCCCAGGACAATCAGAAACCTTCTAATTTCCATCCTAGACTTATTTATAGACATTTTGTTCTTACACCAAAATTGCTCTTTAAATTCAGGAGCTCTTCTGTTTAGCTGGCGGCCAGTCATGAGTGGTGTCCCCCAGGGCTCGATACTGGGGCCGCTTCTGTTCAACATCTTTATTACTGATCTTGATGAGGGGATTGAGTGCACTGTCAGTAAGTTTGCAGATGACAACAAGTTGGGAGGGAGTGGTGATCTGCTGGAGGGTAGAAAGGCTCTACAGAGGGACCTGGATAGACTGGATCAATGGGCCAACATAAACTGTATGAGTTTCAATAGGGTGAAGTGTTGGGTCCTGCACTTTGGTCACAACAACCCTGGGCAACCCTACAGGCTTGGGAAGGAGTGGCTGGAAAGCTGTCTGATGGAAAGGGACCTTGGTGTGCTGATGGACAGTCGGCTGAATATGAGCCAGCAGTGTGCCCAGGTGGCCAAGAAGGCCAATGGCATCCTGGCTTGTATCAGCAATGGTGTGATGACTAGGGAAGTCATCCTGCCCCTGTACTTGGCATTGGTGAGGTACCACCTGAGTACTGTGTTCAGTTTTGGGCACCTCAGTACAGAAAGAACATTGAGGTTCTAGAGCAGCTCCAAAGAAGGGCAACAAGGCTTGTGAAGGGCTTGGAGAATATGCCCGAGGAGGAGCGACTAAAGGAACTGGGGCTGTTTAGTCTGGGGAAGAGGATGCTGAGGGGAGACCTCATTGTTCTCTTCAAATACCTGAAAGGTGATTGCAGTGAGAGCAGGGCTGGTCTCTTCTCACTGGTGACAGGTGACAGGACAAGGGGAAATGGCCTCAAGTAGCACCAGGGGAGGCTTAGGTTGGATATGAGGAAAAACTTCTTTGCAGAAAGGGTTGTTAAAGCACTGGAACAGGCTCCCCAGGGAGGTGGTTGAGTCACCATCCCTGAATGTGTTTAAAAACCATTTGGATGAGGTGCTTGGGGACATGATTTTGTGTTGGGTTGCTAGAGTTAGAGTAGTATGGTTACGTTGTGGTTGGACTTTATGATCTTGAAGGTCCTTTCTAACCTGAGCAATTCTATGATTCTCTAGATCATTTGAGATATGGCAATTGATTTCTTCTCAGTTTTCATTTTTCCAGACTAAACAAGCCAACATATTAGATATCTTTTGTGAAATAAGTTTTACCTTTTTGGTCAAATAGAATATTTATTGTTTGGTATGATAGCATGAATTAAAAACAAAGGAATCCTGAAGATGAAACTATGTCCACCAATAAGTTGAGCAACGACTAGAACATGAAAACATATCTCAATCTTACATAGAACAAGAAAACTAGGTGCAAACTTTTCTTTTTCTTTCCTTTTTTCTTTTTCCTTTTTCTCCCCCATTTTTCCTTTTTTTTTTTTTTTTTTTAGAGGAGAATTAGTTCATCTCCAGACAGTGGAGGCTCTCTAGAGCTGTCCATCAGCAACTGTCTTTGTGGCAACTAATTGGCATACCAGAAAACTTCATCTATGTATTTGCAATCTGCACATTAACAGTCAAGAGGAGACAGTATCGGAGACTACAGATGCTTCTGTTTGTAACAATGAGGGTTTTTTAAAGCAGATGAAGAGCCAAGCAACAGTCTTTTAGTGTTCACATCTACTGTCTGATTTTCTTACTATGCAGGCACAGTAGTGAATGCCAATATATGAGAAATACCAGGTACGTTAAATCCAGATTATATGGGATGATACAGTAATAAGCATGAGATATCTTCATGGTTGTAAATACCTGTGTGGAACTTCACAGCAACATTAGGGAAAAAAGACAAATCTCACAGCAGCCTGCTACATAACAGTGAGATTATATTGGAAGTGACTCGGAAGACAAACAGTTTGACCAGTATAAATTGCAAAAAAGATTATTCCTAGCCCACTTGAAGGAGGAAATAGTATTTCTGTATGTTCCAAAAAGAAACAATGTAGCAGGTCTTCCAATAGTTAATATGTTAATGTTAAAACAAATCGAGTGGTATAATGAAAATTAATAACAGATGCACTGTCTTCTAACTCTGTTTCACAAAGTCTGGGAAAATTTTACCATGCTTTCAGCTTCAGGGATCTTATAGCTCTTCAAGTTGTGTGTAGGTGTTGGCAGTTCTGTGTGTTATTTTTTGCTGGAAGAAAATATTTATGAATCATAAATGTATGAATCATAACATTTATATAGCACTACTGGAGCAGATGCCACAAAAGCTTAATTAAATATGAGAGCATACAATTAAAAGACAAAACCAAATGAATGAACATTAAAGAATGATTTAAATCCTGCAACTAAAAGCTCCAAAAGTAAAGATACATTGTGATATGAATATCACACAGGCAAGACAGAGGAAAAATATAATCAAGAAATAGGCAGACCAAATTTTACACAAGCAATTATTAATATGTAACATCTATTTCAAAATTCTCTACTATAATTTACAAGTTCTCTTAATAGGTAGGAACCATTTCAAATTCTATTGAAATGCATGTCATGATACATGTGTTTATCTTGCCAACTCCTATAGAGATGATTATTTATGTTGATACTTTATAGCATACAAGTGAATGTAATCTACTATATTTATGAAAAATGAGATATCAAGACACCATTCTATCCCTACTCAACCCTCACAATTACAATGTGTGCAGACTAGCATAAGGTAGAATATCAAGGTTCTTCAATCCTTTTTTCTTTTTAAGTCAGATCTGAGAAGCTGGTGTGAACTCATTCAGCCTGACAGCTTAAAATAAGTAGACTTAAATCTCTTAAGAACAATGTGAATAAATAATACTATTAAAAATAATTAGTATTTAACAGTAACAACTCACATGTTTTGCCCAAATGACAACAGGACTTTCCAGCTTTCAGCACGGACTTGCATATTTTCATTAGATGGCCACTAGGGATTTATGAACTCATTGAGAAGGAATAGGACAATGTCCTCCCTTCAAACCTTTTCAGAAAATCTTAAATAATCTTCACAAGCTTTGTGCAGAATTCCTTATTTCCGTTCATTTGTCATTTCCGTGCAAATAATCTTCCTTTTTTTCCAGTGTTGGCTAGGAGGTAATAAATAAAAAGCCATTTAGAGAGCTTTTGATGGGAAATTTTATATTTCCTCTGCTCCTATTGATCAAGTGCTCTATTTTTCTTAGGTTTCCATGTCACTAATGAACCAAAATACTGGAAGAGCAGAGATGGATTATCCAGACTTGAGAGGTCTGTATTTGATCTATAAACAGACTGTGAATTTACTCACCAGTGAAATTTGTGAGTTGTACTCAGTGCAGTTTTCACATATGAGTATCAGGAAGAAACTAAAGTTTGAATGGAAACAAGCATAAAGTGTGCCTTTCAGCAACTCCTATTCTTGAACAGATGATGGTTGGTATATTTTTTTACTCTGACAGAGTTCTGGTGTCTTGAATCACAGTTGCAGCAAGATTGTCTCACAGAAATACAGTGGAGGGAGAGAAAAGCACGGTATATGTCCATTTAAAAATCAAAATTTTTTGAACATATTGCGCTGGTTTTATATCACTATAAATATTTTCTGTTCCAGGTGACATTTATTGCTCTTTAGAGATCTAAAAACATAAAAGAATGCTTTTGTTTATTGACTATAAGTTGTGCATGGTATACGTAATTTTCTTGATAGTTTTTCTGAAACCAGTTTGGATTTACTGAAAGATCACACCAACACGAAAGATTCCATTCTGGTGCAGTAGAAAGATGAGAATAGTTCATGTGTCTAGACAGTAGTGAGAATGAGGACACTTTTGCCCATAAATTCAGTCTTGTGCAAGATGATTTGAAATGTCTCAATACACATCAGGCTGCTCTTTATCTGTACTACTTCCTCTAAGGCAGACTTGTCCAACCCAAGTGTCGTATGTGGCCCTGGACAGCTAGTAATGGGGCCCTACGAGATCATAAACTTTTAACATTGTATATGATTATCAGTGATAATTTTTAATGAGTTGACTGTGTGTAGCTCAAATGGGGACTCTTCAGGCAACAACAGAATGCAGCGGAAGGGGAAATGCGGTGAAGTACTAACTCTGCATCTTGCACCTGCCACACACAGTTGAGTCAAAACCCGTGTGTATTAAACATTACATGCATGTGAGACACTTGGTGAGTTCTTTAACATTATGGATATTGATTATGGGGACATTATTTACTTTTCTGAAGTAAGGTGGCTAAGATGGGGTAAAATGCTGAAAAGATTTTGTGATTTGAGAAATGAAATCAAATCCTTTATGGAATCAAAGGGAAACTTTGTGCCAGAACTTGAAGATAAAAAATTGTTCACAAATTTAGCAGATTTTGTGGATTTGATCGCTCACTCAAATGAGTTAAACATGCATCTAGAAGGTGAAAAACAATTTATCTGGGCTATGTTCCAAATCAAAACAGATTGAAATGAAACTTAAACTATGGCAAGCTAAAGTTATGGCAAATAATTTTATGTATTTTGATACACTGGCTAAATACCTTCTTGTGTACAGTGAAAAATATACAGCCTTGCTTTCCATTTTGATAAAGGAATTTGAGAATAGGTTTCAAGATTGCTGAAAAATTCATCTTTTTTTTTTTTGTATATTTGCAACTCCATTTTCAGTTGATATAAATACATTATCTGTGAATTTAAAAATCAGACAATCAGACATTCAACTAAAAGAAAAAACTAATCATGTCTCTTTACCAGACATTTAAAAGGTCTACCTTACCAGAGAAAACTATCCCTCACTTCACAATCACGCCTTGTTAATATCATCACTTTTTGGCAGTATGTACATTTGTGAACAATTGTTTTCAAGGATGAAGCACAAGAATGGTAAAATTAGATCTGAGGAGCACCTTAGGAACTCACTAATAATTGCAACCACTTCCATCATACCAGACACCGATGCATTAGTTTCAGAAAAACTATGTCAAATATGACACTAGGTTTATATTTTGTTGCCTTCATTTTTGTATGTTTTAGTAAATATGAAAAAGTTAAAATAAGTTTTGTTACTTACATACATTAACTATAACACATATTTTATATGTGGCCCAAGACAATAAGACAATTTCTCTTCTATGCAGCTCAGGCAAGCCAAATTTTTGGATGCTCATGCTACAAGGGAAACCCACAGCCATACAGGAGTTTTTTTTATGACACTTTAGGAGTAGAAAACACTGATGAACTTAACCCAGGAGTAATTTCCATAAATGAGCAACTCAATACTTGTATTAGTTTTCATGTATTTACTGACACAAGTTCAGAATTTAGGCACAATGTAAGGATTTAATTCTGCCCTCTTCTCCCAGCCTATTCTAAGAGTATTGGTTAGAATAACGTAATATCAACATGAATCCAACTGATACTGTCACATCTAAATAATGACAGATCTCATATGTGAAACATATTATGTGAATGAATTATCTTATGCTTGGTAATAAAAACATGTTGTCTAATTAGCAGTTGGATGAAGAAGGAATAAATGAAAAACCTGCCTGGTGCTTTTCACAAAATATATTCCAAATAACACAGAGTAAGATAATTTTGTAGGTCATCCAATGATAAAAATTGTTGTTATCCTTTAATGATTATCAGAGAGTTACTGTGTTAGCACAGAATTAGATCTAGAATATTTATCATTACAACTTTAAAAATATATTTTAAAAACAAGGCTAATGGTAGATAAACATTTAAAACAAAACAAAACCAAAAAATTGTATGGTATTGATAAATAATCTATGTTTACCTATAGAATAAGGAAAATAATATTTAACTAGCACTTAAACTGAAGCTCAAAACTATATAAAACGACAGCTCGAGGGACGTGCAGTATGAAAGTCAATAAGAACTGCATCTGCTAACATGGTTTTACTCGGAATTGATCCAGTGAGATAGATTGTACTATGTATAAGAGAGACACTGCAATGTCTCTGTTGTGTTGCTTGGATTACCAGTTTGATTGCTGAGGCTACATAGGGCCTCAGTTTCCATAAATTAATAAAGAATGCTGGGCACATATGCACAAGTAAATCCTCAAACCTGCTGTTGCCACTCACTGGCCTCACTTTAAAGTGGTGGACACACTCTATAAGTAAGGTGCAGTGGGAGTCTTAAGTAAATGTGTTCAACCAAACTTGTCATCTCAGATCATAGACTACTAGGTATTTCTCCACCATTCTTCCAAAATTAATCAGCATGGATAATACCAACAGACTTAATAACTCAGTCTTAACATTACTACTGCTACAGCTGGCAGTAGGAGGAATCTGCTGTCTAAGGAGTAAAGTGAAACAGAACAAAGAAACAATGAGAAGCACTAGGCATGGATTATGACAGTACAGGCTGGAAGCAAAGGTTTGTGCACAGCAATGCATTCCAGGCTGTATAAAGGATGTTTAGCCAGTAAGGCACAGAATATTCCCACCCTTTGCCAACTGTGGAGGATCTGGGTCCAACTGCCTTACTATAAGCCCTGTAAAGAGAAGCATTATTGCTACTTACTTGCTATAATATAAAATTAAATTGGATCCAGTTGGGCCCAAAAGAAAAGTATACTTTAGAAGAATCCTGGAGGACTGTGGACATCTGTATTCCTGTAGGGAAGGACTCAGAGATTCAAGAAAGTTAAATGATTTCTACTCAGAAGCCCAAGAAAATTAAATTATTTATTCTAAGTCAGTGAAAAAATGGAGGGATCACCTCTCTCCTCTGTACAGTCTAACCGTGTCATTGTTTTAACGTAGTACATAAAGCAAAAGGAACATTGCCTGTGCAATTTCCATTCTGAAGAGCAATCTAAGTATCGTTATTTATATGAAAATGCAGTGATTCCTGAAAGATTGAGGTCAAACCAGACATTTTCCCATAATTTGGGAAACTCTACTTCCAATTACCAAAAATAAGTTTTCCATCAAATATTTAATACTCAACATGAACTCTATGTTCAGCTTTTCATGGGAAAAGAAAAAAAGTTAATTTTTCCATCATATTCTCTATTCAATTTTGACCTTTCTCGCCTTTTGCTGCTTCTGCCTTTCTTTCTTGCAGCAGATTGGGAACCAGATAATTCAACTTAATTACTAGTTTAATGTTAATACTTAATTGGTTTGAATTAGATATTGCAATCACTGACCTATCCAGATATTTAAAGGGTGATTGACCTATTATACTCTGGTAGAAGATACAGGGACTGATTTTTCTACTGACTAGTCTGAAAGAAAAAAAAAAGAGGTGGATGAAGGAAGAGCAACTGATATTACCTACTCGGACTTGTGTAAGACCTTTGACATGGTCCTACATTGTATCCTTGTTTCTAAATTGGAGACATATGGATGTGAAGGCTGGACTATTTGGTAGATAAAGAACTGGTCGGATGACCACATTACTCTGTCCAGACCTGGGCCACTGAGCACAAGGTTGCAGAGCTGCTGGAGTGAGTCCAGAGGAGGGCCACAAAAATGATCAAAGGGCTGGAGCACCTCTTCTGTGAAGCTGGGTTTGTTTAGCTTGGAGAAGAGAAGGCTTTGGGGAGATCTCATTGCAGCCTTCCAGTACTTAAAGGGAGCTTATAAATAGGAGGGAAATCAACTTTTTACATGCTCTGATAGTGATACAACAAGGGGGAATGCTTATAAACGAAGAGAGGTGAGATTTAAATTAGATATTAGGAAGAAATTTTTTTACTCAGAGGGTGATGAGGCACTGGAACAGGTTGCACTGGAGGCATTCAAGGCCAGGTTGGATGGGACTCTGGGCAGCCTGATCCGGTGGTTGGTGTCACTGCCCACGACGGGAGGTTGGAACTATATGAACGTAAAGGTCCCTTCTAACAAGCCATTCTGTGATTCTATGATAAGCCACTACCATCCCGATTTTGTATCAGACTACTTACAAATGTAACTATATTCTCTCCTACATAGTACATAATGCTGAACAGTACAAAACTGCATTAGTTTCATGCACACTTATTAAATACTGAACAAATTTTAAGCCAAAAATTTTGACTAAAGCAGACATAAAATGCAAATACTTGTTCTGCATTGCAGATCAAACAAAGTAGGCATAAGACATTGCATAATTTTCATTTCTAAGTGTTGCGAAAAAATATATACTGATCATAGCTTTGATAAATAAATGGGTAGCTAATTAGACATGCATTATTCCCATCTATTGCAGCAGAATGAGCTGTCTAGATGAAAAACTTACTAGAGCTGCTTCTGACTGTGAAGGATATGGCTAGCTTACTGGCAACACATCACTGCCACCAGACTTGCACATTTTTCCAATTTGGCATTCTTCCTTTTCAGGTTAATCATATCCATACAGCATTAGTTACACTCTCCTTGAGCAGAGCCACTATGAGTGTCCCTTAAAGTTGTAAGTTTTCTTCCCAGGATAACAATCATGTAACGGTTTTCAAGTACGCAACTCTAATAGGTATTATTCTACTATCTATTATTTTGTGAATGCATAGCTGTTAAATCTGCTAAAATATAGAAGCTACATTTTGAAAACATGAAAGCAGAATTTCAGTGAGAATAAATCTTAAAACATGCAGCTCAAATGGAACTTTTTTTCTAAGATTTGTAGTCTGAAGGAACTCTTCATTTCCAAGATGTAAGGCAAAAATTCTACTGCAAAGTATTTTATTCATCACATTAAACTGTATAAGTCTGACCATACTTAGGAGAGGTACTTCCATATTGTTTTGCTCTTCAGGACTTACTGCAAGAGCTCATATTATTTCAGCAGAGTCTCTTAGCTAGTTTTAAGTAATGAGGCCCTAGCCAATATTTGGCCCAAGAGAAGAGAGCAATAGAAGAGAATTCTTGATATATGTAGGTGTTGCGGTTTAGTTGATTCTATCACTAGCAACAGGGCTTTCCCTCCTCCACCTTTCCCTTTTCCAGGGGTAGGGGAGGGAAGATTTACAAAGGGCATGACCAAGATAAGGAGGGATAACTATTTTACTGAAAATGACAAAAGAATGTAAGACAATATGATATGAAAAGGAGTTACAGGAAATAAATCAAACAAATGGGGGAGGGAGAAGTTCCGACTGTATTGCTTGCTGTGGCGCCAGAAATGGAAGAGTCTTCTCTGCCATCACCGTGCTATTCTACCTCTTTTTACTTGAAATTGGAAATCACATAGGGAATACTGGAGACTTCTGGTGACTATAGCTTGTCTCTTCTCGGAGAATCTTCTTCTCAAAGAGCCAGAACACATAAGCTGACACTGCCAGAGACTGGCACAGAAAATGCATGCAGCTCCCTGGCTTTGTGCTTCAGCACTGAAACAGCTTGCCACGTGATGTCATGATATGGAATACTGGTAAAACCAGGATAGTAGGCTGCTTAGTTACTATTACTTTTTTTTCACTATAAAATTTCTCTTACTTGTAGAGTAATAGTAGCTGTAGTCCTCTAAATGCTGGGGTAGTCATACGAAAACAAAATTACAAAATTATAAGCAATTATAATGCAGGGCCAAACTGCTGTTCATATTTCCACTGACTAAAAATTTTTGATATTTGTATTACATAACATTAGGGTCATTCCAATCCTCCTTTTTAAATTCAGTTATTCCTCATTTATTTAATGCAACAATTTAATCTCTATGTCCAAGGAAATAAAAATTTTAAGAAGCTGAATGTGATTTAGCTGATACAGAAGGCCAGTACAATTCCAGCAAACAACTGACGTCTGAGTTAGGCCTTAAAGAAAAAAAGATTAAATCAACTTTTAAACTTAGTTGTCTAAAATAGGTTCCTAAACAGATTAACATAAATTCATATTTTTTATATTCAGAGCCAAACAACTTCTTTTGTTACCAGGCTTGAAAAAACTGGTCATACCAACAGAAGGGATAAATGGTGCCTATCAAAGACAAAGTGACAACTGGCAAGGAAATATTTGTTTCAGGTATCCAAGCTTCACGTAACTTTCATCATGTTTTTAGAGTAAGATAGAAGTGGAAAGATAAATATTTAAGATGTGTTCAGGTAAGCCATTTCATCTTTCTTCTCATTGAAATACTTTCAAACTGTTTAAGAGTGAATCCACTATCAATTAATTCCTTTTCACATAGTGCAATACCAAAAAAAGTCAGTTTTTAAATTAATTGTTCCATCAATAAATTTTCTCCTCTATGCTGCAGAACCAGTATTTATTATACTAGATGAACTGAACACTTCCAATATTTTTATCTGCTTTGAATATGACATGTTGACAGGACTGAAAGCATAAAAACACTTAAGTGAATTACTTTTCAAGGATACTCAGTTTATTTCATCAGTTTGCTGGACATTAACCTTGGTTTCTAAGTTTAAGCTCCTTTATACCCTTTCATAGATACATTAGAATTAGATCATTTCTGCTTTCACTCAGAGGGTTGACAGATTAATGCTAATGGATGTATTCATGATTGTAAGCTACAAACTTAGCAGACCTCAGATGCAGCAAAATAAGAAAAAGAAGGTAAAGCTCTACAGCCTGCCAACATTCTAGAACTCAGGCCAGTTAGCCCTTCCCTTTGCAGTTTGGGCTGAAAAAGTTTACTTGTTCTAGTGAGCTAGCTTCTTATTAGTAAATTAGGTTATTTGCTTTAACATACACACACACACACACACACACACAAAAATACAGTTCACTATTTTCTAACTTGATCTGTGCATTCCTTTTATGGAATGATTTCATGCTTCTTGTACCACCACTGATTATATGTATATTTCTATATAACTGGAAATTTCTCTAGCTGGTTTTACAGCAATATCTGCATCCTATGGTTGCAAATACAAGTCATCTAGGCTAATAAGTAGCTCTGACTCTACATCAACCTATTCTGAACCTTGATTTTACATTAAAGGTGTTGTACCAAAAAGAACAAAAAGATTAGTTCTCAGATTGGGGAATTTGTTTTATTCTTCTTAAAATATTCTTATCTGTTTACTTCATAGAATCCTAGAATCTTTTGGGTTGGAAAGGACATCTGAAGGCTATCCAGTCCAACTCCCCTGCAATGAACAGGGACACCACAGCTAGACCATGTTGCCCAGGGTCTTACCCAGCCTTGCCTTGAAAGTCTCCAGGGACTGGCCATCAATCACACTTCTGGGCAACCTTTTCCTGTGTCTCACCACTCTCACTGTAAAAGACTTCTTCCTTATATCTAACCTGAATCTACCTTCATTAAGCTTGAAACCTTGTGTTCCATGACCACCAACCCTGCTAAAGGGTCGATTCCTTTCTTTCCTGTAGCTCCCCTTTAGATACTGAATGGCCACTATTGGGTCACCTCAGAACCTTCTCTTCTCCAGGCTGAACAGCCCCAGCTCTTTCAGCCTCTCCTTCTATGGGAGGTGTGCCATCCCTTGGATCATTTTGTGGCCCTATTTGTTTGTACTTTCACAGTAAAAGGATTGACATGATGCACTACTATGTGAGAATGTTATTTTTAACACTAAATCATACTTGCACTCCTCTGGGTCTCCCATCTTAGCAAGTATTTTATCAGGACTTACAACTATTGGATTTCTGTTTTCTTTCATTTTAAGTGAATTTTATACTTTGGAAGGGCGGTACATTGACAGCCCAGGAGAATTGAGTCCTCTGTTCATCCACAGAGCAATTATTTTGTAGCTAGAAGCTGCAAAAAGTGTTAACATTTTTCCAGTGTTTTTATGATAGTTAAGACTACCTAGCATAAGAACTCTACTGGTTTTTCACAGCTTTCAAAGTTGTCACACATAATAGCATTTTCAGTCATTACAAGTTATACTGCATTTTAAACGTAAGTCCTTACCTTTTGTCTTCCACAAAGAGATGAGGATCAGAGGTAGACGGGAACACTTTGAATCTTTGTACCCAAATCTGTCTGGGTTTGTGCATCAGTAATACCCTTCACTCATGTTTCAGCTTTCCTCCCTGACTTTTTGCCATTATGAGAAGTTGTGTAACCTAGTTTTCCTTCTGCAAGTCCACCAGGAGCTTACTTCATTCCAAAGGACTACACCTTTAGCCCCAACCTCCGAGAAAAAAATGATACAGAACAAAAAGAGATTTCATTGAAGTGTCACTGGACAGTAGTCAGCATAATTTGAAGTTACTATAGCTAACATCCACAACCGCTAGTTAACTTATTTTACTGTTTCATATTTATTTTCATAAAGCCAAGTTCATCTTTATACCACAATGCGCACTTATTTCAGTGAAGTTTCTTCAGAGCAAACTAACCTGAAGAGAGTTACAAACTTGTCACGAGTGGACTATGTTGACTCTAATACCTTAAGTTATACACAAATAGCTTAATCTCTCCTGAAATGATGGTATCTAAAAAGTTTAGTATCTAGATTCCTATAAAACTGTTCTAAAAAGATTACTCAACTATGAACATCTACAAGGCAAACTGTCTATGTCATTTCACTACTGCTTTTTAAGTGTCTTGTGTTTTCATGGTTTTTGTTAGACAAGTCCACATTTCACCCCTCTTCTCCAGCTTACCCCACAGGCCTTACTTTGATAATGTTGCTGTTTCATGTGAAAAATTTTACTAAATTTAAAATGCATGGCTTTGCTTTGGAGCAAATATTTCATGCCTCAGAACGTCAACACTTGTTTTCAAAGATGGATTAAAGCCACAGTATTTTCACAGTCAGTACAGCACCATGACTTTTCTCCAATCTTTGGTTAAGTAAATAAATTTATTTTACTCATAGTGGAAAAAGATTGCTGACTTGTATGTGGAAGGATTTCTTGAAAAGTACTCTTAGATTCTCCACTGCTGAATCTGCAAATTTAACATGTCTTAAGAAGGATTTGAACCTACTACATTGATGCAAGTATAGTTTTGGATTCCCCATTCCAGATACAAGTATCAAACTTCATAGTTAGAAGAAACTTACAAGTGATATTTTTCTTTTACTCTGTTCTTCCAGGAAAACTCATTAGAACCCAGACACCGTTTACTCATGTCATGAGACATAACTAAGACTGAAAGTGTACCTCCATGTAAGACAGCTTAATGTCTCCTTTTGCATCATATATGTGGCACTGACCCAAAGAACGCAGTAGTTTGGAGTCAGCATTCTGCCTGAAGGATGTATGAAATGAATAAACCTATAAAAATGGAATAAATCCAATTTCCAATTTGTTTCCAAGTCATGATTGGAAACAAAAAGAACATATAGACAAACAAGTAGAGTTTGCTTTCTGTATTTTCTTCCAAAGCTGAAACTGATTTCCTCTGTGTTTACTCCAGTAGAATCAAATCTCTCTGTATCATCACATTTAATATTTGATTAGCAAAAGTTGTAGTTTCGAACAAACTAAAGGAAGAAAAGAAAGCACAGTGGAAAAAAAAAAAAAAGTGATTTTGAAAAGCTTAGAGGATATTTGATCTCCTGAACACTAATTTTAGAAAGATTCATGTCAATTGTTCCTTTCACTATTTCCTAACATCCTGTGGCAAATCAAGAAACTACTGACATGGAGAAGTCAGAGAAAAATATTGAATGCATCTTTAGCTATCAGCTATTTTCCAAATAGAAAGATGTTAAGTGAATCAAAAACAAACGGAAGAGTTAAGACTAAGCAGATTATTTTTGCATAAAGTAAGTAGGATTCACTGACCTCTGATTGAAAAGCACTAATTATAAATCTTAATCAAAACTTCCTTTTACATTTCACGAGGTAATTAGTGTATTTCTCTTTTTGCTACTAATTACATATCGTGATTATCCTCTTTCCTTCTGTTCGTGGGTGGCAGTAAAGTATGCTTAGCTTTTCTCCTTGAGATGATTTTGTGTTAGTTTACTGACTGAAATATGAATTAAAAATGAATTTAAAATATGCAATAAAATGAATTGTTTTAATTATTTTTAAACAATATTTTATGAGGTAAGATTCAGACATTGCCCAATAATTAAGTAAATATATTTTTTATAAGTAAAAATCTTATGTTAACTTTAACTGGCAGAAATGGCACTGCATTACCATGCACCGTAGTAGCAACTATATTCATCCCTTATTTCATCTGAACAGCCATAGAAACCCTATTTCAAATGAGCCTAATTTCAGTATACAGAGGAAAAATTTCAGAAATGCAGAAAAAAAAATGATTAGCACTGAACTAGTGCTTGTGATTAACATATCACTGTAACAATACAGTTTGGAACATGCATTATTTACAGAGTGGAATATCTGCCTTAGCATCATAACTCACACAGGAATTCATATCAGATAATGAAGACTCATAGCAAATGCTTACAGTTTTATAATGACATAGCAAGCTTTTCAAAAGCAAAGAAGATATTCCCAGAAGCTCTACTAAATCCACTTCAAATACTGCAGAGGAGATACACAGAGCCCCTTATTTTAATGGCAAAGAACTCTGGATGAAAAACTCTGAATGAATTGCAAAGATATGTGCAGACATATTTGTAGCTTATGTCAAGAGAAGCTTCGTAGAGAGATTGTTGATGCTCGATCAATTGTTTCATCTTCTCACAAATTCAGGTATATTTTTAATGCTCTGTCCGGTGTTATTTTAGTGATTCATTAGGTGTAATATACATCAGCTGTCCTGGTGGTATTTTATATTCCCTAGCTATCAATATTAAAATGTTTTTTCCTTGCACTGCATGTTATTCTTCCTTGCCATTACCCTTACTTCAATAGAGTTCAAGTAGTTTCTTTTTCTTTGGTATGTAGATATTTAACAATTTGTAGATTCTTGCTCAAAGGCACTCTGCATCCTGGCAGATCAAGGTATCTGCTTCTTCATTTTGACTTCCATGATCCACAATTTTTTTCTTGGCTGCTCTGATAGATTGTGAGTCACTGGAGATCAAACTATCTGGATACAAAAATACCACTTTCAAGGTAACAGAACATGTACACAGTAATAAAATTCTCTGGCACAGGCATCAACTTAAAAATCTGTTTTTCTGAGAGCCTGCCTTTCCTTCAGAGATACTCTTACCCCAGGTAAACACTAGGCTTTTCTAGAGCTCCCACCTGATCAGCAGTGAGGGTTGTCCTTATGACTTGTCTGCCATGTCAGTAACACCTCTCTTTTCCCCTGAATAGAGAGGAGCTGGTAGTTATCAAGAACAATGCCTCAGCATAGCACCCACATCTCCTGGTCAGGAATGCTAATCACCATAAGAAACCACTATATGGTTTGCTCCTGAACTCCAGTGCAAACTTGCCCTTTCCTTGTCCTAAGATCTGTTCTGTCATGCCTTTCTGAAGAGCATTTTATTCAGGGTCTTTCTCAGAGCTTCATTTTCCTTTTTATTGCAGTCCCAGGTTTCAGAAGTTAGGAAAAATCTTTCCTTCCAGGATTTATCAGAGCTAGAAACTGGTTCTAAGAACCCTTCCAGGACTCTCAGTTATTAGAGATAGTCATATATTGGAATAAGCTTAGAAGGGACAAATATCCCCACTACAGTTCTTGAATTCATTTCTTCAGAGCTTTTTCATTTTGATAAGTTAAAAATGTTTTTGTTTGTTATAATTTGATTCCTCCTGATATGCATCATCTGCATCTGCTCTTTCTTGAATTTCTTCTCTGCTGATGTTTCTGAGAACATTCATAATGGAAAAGAACATTGCAGATGCCGTTTGATTAAGTACCTATTTCATGATGATTGCATTTTAAGCATCATCCAAGAGGCATCACCATTTCAGGACGTGTTTTACAAGCCTTTATATTGCCATCTGAATGTGGCAAAGGAGGCAATTTTCAGAGGCAATTATATCCGCCACTAAATATCAACTGTGCAAAGACAGAAATTGAGTAGTTTGAATTACTTGCTGAAATGAAGCATGGAAATATTTGAAATGGCTTTCATAAGTGTTTGACTACTCCAGCCTATAGAAATATTTCTCTGTATTTTTTGCTATCAAGTCTTGGAATATGAAGTCCCCATGTGAGCTTAATCTGAAAGGTACAAGGAGATCATGGAACAGATCCTCCTGGAAGCTGTGTTAAGGCACATGCAAGACAAGGATGTGATCTGAGACTGTTAACATGGCTTCAGCTTCACCAGAGTCAGACTGTGCCTGACAATGTGGTGGCCTTCTACAGTGGAATGTCCAGGTGAAGGTCTGTGACAACTGGTGTCCCCCAGGGGTCTGTCTTGAAACCAGAGCTTTTCAACGTCTTTGTCAACAAGCTGGATAGCGGGATTGAGTGCAACCTGTGCTAGTTTGCTTAGTGGAGCTGTTGATCCAAAAGAAAGAAGGTATATCATCCAAAGGGACAGGCTTGAAAAGTAGGCCCATGATAACTTATTAAGTTTCAACTAGGACAAATGTAAGGTGTTGCACTTGGGTCAGTGCAATCCCAGATACATATATAGATTAGGAGAAGAAGTCATTGAAAGAAGTGCTGCAGAAAAAGAACTTGGGAGTCCTGATGGACAAAATGCTGGACATGAGCCAGCAGCGTATGCTTGCAGCCTAGAAGACCAACTATATCCTAGGCAGCATCAAAATAGAGGCAGACAGCAGGGCGAGGGAGATGATTGTCCTCTTCTACTCCGCCCTTGTGAGACCTCATCTGAAGTACTGCATCCAAGTCTGGGGCCTCCAACATAGGGAAGATGCAGAGCTTTTCGAATGGATCCAGAGGAGGGCCATGAGGAAGATCAAAGGGCTAGAGCACCTCTCCTGTGAAGAAAGGTTGAGGAAACTAGATTTGTTCAGCTAGGAGAAGAGAAGGCTCCAGGGGTAACCTCACTGTGGCCTTCCAGTATTTAAAGGCAGATTATAAACAGAAGGGTGACTGACTTCTCACATTTTGATAGCAATAAGAAAAGGGGAAATAATTTTAAACAAAGAGAGAAGAGATTAAGGTTAAATATTAGGGGGAAATTATTTTCTCAGAGCGTGGCGAGGCACCAGAACGCACTGTCCAGAGAAGCTGTAAATGCCCCATCCCTGGAGATGGATGGGGCCCTGAGCAGCATGATCTACTGACTGGCAACTTTGTCCACAGCAGGGGAGTTGGAACTAGATGATTTTTAAGGTCCCTTCCAACCCAAGCTGTTCTATGATTCTTAAATATAATTCTTTGAAAGAAAATGGTTTTACAAAGTTTAAGCATCAAGAATTGCAATAAGACTGAAGCAAAAGATCTGAACATGTATTTATCTATATGAGCTAAATTAAAACTTATTTTGCTGACTATGCTTTTAAAATACATAGCCCTAATTCTGACTGAAGTTCATTATGATGATAATTTAAAAATCATTATAATTAAATAAGCATACACAGGGTTGCTGCTTTTGTCAGGCTTACTCCTTAAGAAGAATTGAAAGCAACATTTGGCATATGCAGCATTCAAGTTTATATCCTTACTTGACAGAATTCAGTCTGAGTCTACTCAGTATTGGCTGTGATATGAAGGATGCTTTTGACCCAAAAATGTCTCTTCTGGTGAAAGTTTAATTCAAATAACTCAATTACAAATATCAGCTTTGACAAAAATCTCATTGGGGGGGGAATAAAAACCAAAGCTGCTTTGAATAAGAAAAATTAAATACATTTCAAGTTACCTTCTCATCCTCATTGATTATCTATAGTAAGCTAATGCACTAGAAGATAGATTTTTTTGAATATCTATTCCTAATCTCTTCTGAAGCTAAGATGTGCTAAAGAAAAAAGTCTTATAGATTATGAGGGAAAAGCCCTTGTAATCATTGCTGGAGTGTTTAGATCTCTATCACTTTCCCTGGAAATATTACTGAATCCCACATTTATTTATTTATTTATTATTTTTTAAGTAAAGCACATTTAAAAATTGATGCCTGAAATTGTCTCCATGATTAATATTTGCCAAAACACTTATGTGAGATGGAAATTACTACATCTGGAAGGTATTGTAGGAAAGGGTGCTACAAAATTTTCTCACATTATTTTCTTACTTGTTATCAGTGAGAAAGATGTGTTTTTCTGACAGATGGATTATAATACATATATATCATATATATATGATCACATAGATATATAATATCTAATACAGAAGAGCTGTAACTCAACGATATTAAAATTTTGCAGTCAAGTCATAGGACAGTCACATTGCCGTGATTTTAGTATCAAATCACATTGAATTCACTGTGAAATCAACAGTTTTCTATAGTATTAAAGCTAAATTTTCCGTTTAACTGCTGATCCACTGTTAAGGGTAATTTTTACACTCAGCTACTCTTCAAAACTTTTATTTTTAAGATGAAAGTGTAGTTATTTATTTTTCATAATATAAGATAATTAAACAACTGGTAAAAAAAGAGAAGTGCTTCTCTGCAAACTGGTGCATTTGATAGGTATTTGTTTGTAGTGAATTATTTGATTAAAGGAACTTTATCTATTTTTGTCTTACAACACAGATAGCATGGTTGCTACTAAAAATCTAAACTTTTCACTGCAGCTTTTCGCTTGCAGTTCTATTCTCTTCAATCATGTTGAAAAGAGAGAGTACTATTCCATGGCCAGGTCACCTTGCAAAAATAATCAAGTTATATCTCAGTCTACTTGAATACTGAGTAGGTCAAGTAACTCAAACCTTGAGTGATAATGCTATTTAAATGGATTTGCATTCTGACTGTTACACAAGATAAAAAAAATCATCTGGAAAAAATGCAAGAAAAAGAAAGGAGGTACTCTTGGCCATTATAGGCTAAAATTAAACTAGGGCTTTGTCAACAGTTTATACACATTTTTTCCCAGATACATATGATGAAACAGCAGCAGTACAGCAGTCAAATGGAAGCAAGAGCTACACTAAACTGTTATAACAAGTGTCAGCAAACAATTCGAACTGTGCTGAAAGATCTAGAAAACAAAAAAACTGAGTAGTTAATTAACCTCTAACTGCAGTTTCGAGTAACTTTTGTGTTATTATTAATAAGTTATTTTTCAGGAGTAAAGACTGTAGGATAAAGATCAGTTTTCCCATCACTAAAACAGAGTGAATTGTAGACCAACATGATTTTCATCTAGTGATCAGATAGTTGGTTCAGTGTTTTGCTGCTGCAATGACTGTTTGTTGTTCATTAAGCATCTCATATTACTTGAGTAATTTACCATGTTCATCAGATTTACTTCTCATTTCAAGACCATCATAAGTAAATAACATCACAGTAAACCTGAAACATTTTAAATAATATTGCTATTACTCATCTAACCTAATTTTGCTATGTGATCTTAAGCACTTTTACTCACCTCTATTCCAAGCAGAGTTAAAAGCAATCTGTTTCTTGCCTTCTTTTTCTGCTCCAGAAGACAAACTACTCTTTTCTTGCTCAGTGAATTAACATTGATACCAGTAAAGCTACAAAAATCAAGATGTATTACTCTTTAAACAGTCCTTCAGAAACAATGGAATAGCTTTAAAACCTGGGGGAAAGGGACTGAATTGGCATTTTTCTCATTAGTTTGGAAAGCATCTTGTTTCCTTAATAATAATTCTGGAGTTTCACAAGTGGATTTCCTGCACAATTACCCGATCAGCAGTATTACTAATATCAGGTACAAATTATCTAGATTAATTATATAAAATATTTCCTAGGCATGCAATCCATCAATTGTCAGATTAATAGAGACCAGAAATGTGCATTAAATCTCCTGTTTGGTTTTCAAGCTAACAGTAGAGCAGAATTTTATTTTTAAGCCTTCCAGATTAGTGAATCCATTCCTACTTAAGAGTATGACAGATTTTTTCAGTAGAAGCACTCTGCCTAGAACACGTAGAACCCACCTGTGCTGGCATCACCTTGTTTTAATGAGGAGTAAAGTAAAGCAAAAGGATAAGCTATAAAGCATGCATTGATTTTCTTTTCTTTTTTATTTATTAGTGGGTATGACAACTTATTATCTCTTTACTTGTATTTGGACCACACAAAATAAGAATTTGTCTCCAAAAACTCTTTTTTTTTTCAGTGAATATCCAAATAAGTAAGAGGTTTTTAAGGTTCTTTCAACCATCCAAGAGACTAACGAGCGACAGAACTCCTATGGAAGCCTTTTCATCTTCAGACTTCCTTGTTAATTGTACTCCGATTTGAAATCTGCAACCCCAAACCCAAGTCAATCATTTCAATGCAGCAACTGCTGTTTCACTGCCTTTGCTGTGTCAATAAAATATCAGTTATTACTCGAGCTGTTTGGTCTTGCATAACAAAGTAGGAGTAAAGCACTGCAAAGTTTTCTTAATAGGAAACAGGCTACATTATTTGTGTTGAAGGAAACAGATTTTATGGTATTCCCATAGGCCTTTCCATTTTCTTCCACACATACAGCAGCAGTGAAAAGGAAGGTGTTCATCAGTAATGTTTTATCCACACACAACATACAGCAAACACATGCAGGGACAAGAGACAGATCTGTCCCTCATCTGGAGTAAGTTACAAACTTACTATGGTCATCCAAGTTAGACAGAAATAAATACATAGTGTACAATGGTCTCAGGTGGCCTCCAACACAGAAAAATGCATTAAGATTTTGTAGCAGGTCCAGAGGAGTGCCACAAGGAAGACCAAAGGGCTGAAGCACCTCTCTTACAAGGAAAGGTTGAAAAAAAAAAAACAGGATTTGTTCAACTTGGAGAAGAGAAGGCTCCAGGAGAGATCTCATTGTGGCCTTCCAGCATTGAAAGGAAGCTCACAAGCAGGAGAGAGATCCAACTTTTTACATGGTCTGATAGCGATAAGAAAAGGCAGCATGGTTTTAAACTAAGAGAGGGAGACTCAGATTAGATATTAAGATTAAAAAAAAAAAACCTCAGAGGATGGTGAGGCACCAGAACAGGTTGCCCATAGAAGCAGACAATTCCCTACCCCTGGAGGCAGGAAAGGCCAAATTGCATAAGACCTTGGGGAGCATGATCTAAGCTGTTGGCA
The DNA here is from genome assembly GCF_002078875.1 of Numida meleagris. Classification (NCBI taxonomy): domain Eukaryota; kingdom Metazoa; phylum Chordata; class Aves; order Galliformes; family Numididae; genus Numida; species Numida meleagris. Next base: position 20,403,885 of record NC_034414.1, read on the forward strand.
ACCCTGTCCACATCAGGAAGAACCTGATGGTCTTTAAAGGTCCCTTCCCAACAAAGCCATTTGATAATTCAAAGCATTCAGCATTCCCATAAAAAATACTTCTATGCATGCTGGAAAAGTTATGTACATATAAAATACAATCCATCTAGACTTCAAAAAGGATTATTTTCAGACCTTGTATGTAATCAGAACAGCTATAAACCGATATTTTCTGAGAAGCATATACAGCAACAATAGAAAGACAAGAAAAGTTAATCAGACATATTGTCAGCTCAGAAATACATCAAGAAGTGTTTACAAATACTTCTCCTGATGTCATTAAGGATTCATTGCCAAGTGAAGTGGCAACAAAACATTTTATATAAGAATAAGCATGATTAAATAAGAATTTTAGTGATTCCATCCCATTTATCACTGAATTTCAGGAAATTGAAAATAAAACATCAAATCAAATGGCACCTAGATACAGTGCTGAGTAGTACTAGGTAGATCAGTGAGGAAGTAGCAGCTGTAATCTTTAGGGAAAGAGTAGCATAAACCTTTTGTAATATACTACTAAGTCTTTCTAACCCACTCAAATAATTGTTTAGTTCATTACTTTTGATCCAGAGATAAATTGTTGAGAAATAATCAGTGTCATTGATGCCTAGTTGATTTATTCTATTTTTCCAATGGTCTTCAAGGTTAATACCAGCTTTACTACCTTTTCATTGGGTAACATTGAATGTCGTGGGATGAAGCACCAAAAGGCATTAAGTAAGAGAAACGGTATCTGCAGTAATCTTTATGGAAAGAAAACTCCAAGGGAATCTCAGAAACCTGCTTACATTTCTTTAAATTACACAGGAAATAAATTGTCATTTTTACAATAGTCTGTCATTCTGTACAGATAAGGTTGCTAAAATCAAACAGAATAAGCTAACACTTTAAGCATACTGTACTGCTTACATACACCGCAGTCCTAATTACTTCTAGTAAAGCTTATTTCTAATGTTAATTAGTAAGAGTTATTTTCTAGCATGTTAAAACTTACACAGCTCAAAACAAGAACATGTCAGAGTAGAATACTGATATGCTTTTATGTCATCATTTGAAACTAAACATATCAAGAAGCTATTGAAATAATTCCATGCTGGTACTCTTTCAAAGCCACAGTACAGCCAAACAATTGAAAGGTGCAAGTTTTTAAACCTACCACTATAGCATATACTTACTTATAAACTATACACAAACAGCATCTAAAAATTCAGTTTTTATAAGAGAGCTATACAGCTAGAGACTTTCATTATTGGCATGGTACATACAGTGGGTAGAGCACATACTAAGTTACAAAAGGAGAATGCTCACATAAATACTACCATACATTCTAACACAATAGCAAGCTGTTGCTAAAAACAGAATGGTAGAAAAATAGCTTAACATTATAAGAAAAAAAAACAAGAAAATGAGATGCTATATGAAGTTACTCCGGCTTTTATAGTACTTCCCTCCTGATGCATCACACAGCTTGGTTGTAGTGGGGCCACTAATTGTCTCCATGGCTCTGAGTAGCAGCAGCTGGCTCCTCACATTCCCCCCAGTGGCCTTGGGCCTCCAATTTGGCTCATCTTGGGCTTTGCTAGTAACAGTATTTCCTTACGTTTGGTTTTTGTAGGGCTGTAGTATCACTACTTTTTGGGGGGAGATATGAACTCTACTGATCTTCCTTTATCTGTAGCTGTCCTTGCTGCTGGTGGATAAGTTAAGGGATGATTTTGATCTGGTTTTGGTTTGATTGTTTTCCTCTTAGGAGAGTTCTAAGTCTTGGCACACTTAATTTAACTAAAGCTTAAAAAGTTAAGTGGGGAAGGGAGAGATGCTATTTAACTCAAGAATGAGGGAAAATGCCATACCAATCTTTACATGTGACGTTCATTGGTTATTGGATTTGTTGTTAAGCTTACGTAGTTGACTCCAAAAGGATATATTTTTACTACTTCACTTTAATATTTTGCCTTTTGAAGCCCAGTCTTGTGCTCCCTATGAGATAGCGTAGTGGAAATGCTAAGTCATGGCTTGAAAGAGTGATTAAGCACCTGGTGGAAGGCAGGGCCAACCCAAGGGAGCTCAGGTGCATGCAATGCACTTGAGCAAGTGGAAGGACTGGAGCCAGGATCCACCCCTTCCCAGACCTCATTTAAGGGTTGGCAGTGATGGTAAGGATGTTTTGCTGGTGGTACTGTTGTACTTGAGGTCTGAAGGTAAGCAGCTTCTTTCCTTTGTTTCTGTGCACATGGTAGTTGCATGTGAGTAAGTCATCATTTGCTGTAGCCTAGGACCTTGCTGCTCTGCTGTCATTGCTGTGCTTTCTATAACATTCCAGAGGGGCACAAACAATTTCCTGAAAAAAAGAATCAGTGAGTATGTAAACAACTATAAAAAGATGACAAATTAGATGACAAGGGTTTTTATTACTAGGTAATAGTATTTCGTAGCATGTATGCTCTCCTGTGTATGATCAGATGATAATTATGTAAGCATTTAAATACAAATGGAACCTTTTTATATGCTCCAAGTAAAGTTGATGGAGGATATCCACTAGTTTTCCTTAAAGTTTCTGAGTTGGGTTGTTGGAAGAGTTATACAAGAATATATTATTTTCTTAATCTGGCTTACATTTTAAAATTGTATATGTCTTGTGTTTTCTGATGGCCTTTAGGGCTGCATGGTACAATCATGGATGAGAGTATTTTGGAGAGGAGTATTTAAATTCAGAGATGCTTCCAGAATTTTAACTCTACACCTGTGTCCTTCAAGAGCTTTGACAGCTCTCAGTCTATTTGCATTCTTGTCCCTTTCTGGCTGTCATTTTTTCTGACAATTCAACCATTTTATGAGATTTCTTTCAGAGCAAAGGAAGTCTTTTGTCTACAATGCATTTTACACCTGAAGCTCCTCATTTAATGTATAAAATATCAAGAAGAATATTAGTTGCACTGTAGTGCTGGACCTTAAAAGCATTTCAGCTGAGATCTTGACGTGTTGAAAGTTTATTAAAACAAGTTTGTATATTTGAATTACCTTAAGCTGTGCTCTGCCTAATATCTTGTACCAGTTGTGACTTTCAAATGCCTGATGAATGCCATTCGCTTGTTTACTGCCTCTCAAAACTGGAGAGCTGTTAACCTGGATTAGTAGTTAAAACTCTGGAGTAAGGCAGCTGAGAAGAATACTAATGAATGACTTTAGTAGCCTGGGTATGCTGCCTGAGGTGCTTTTGCTTCACCATTTTGGAGGTGAATGTTCTTTAGTGTTGCCATTCTTATGAGCTGAAAGCATGCCTTTACCCTGTGGCTGGCAGAGGGCAATAAGGGAGAGTTCCCAGAGCTGAAGATGTGCAGCCCTGATGCAGATTGTTAACCAGGGTGAAAAGGATAAGGTATCTAATCCAAATGATACAGCAAACTGACAAGGATGTAGCCTGGAGGCATATTAATTTTAAGAAGAAATGTGGGGAGACTTATGATTTGGCTTCCAAAAGGCTTTTAGTTTCTGAGAGAAGCAGGGGGATACGGAAGTGCGGAACGCTACTTTAAACACATTTTCTAAAGCTTTCTCTCTTTGAAAAATAAGTGATCTATGTGAAAAGTTTAGCTTGCCTCTTACACGGATATTACATTGAAGCCAAGAAAACCAACAGAGTAACTTGACAGGCCATTGAGTTATGTCAAGCAGGTATTCCCTTTATTACAGCACTGGGCGCACTGGGGATCACTCCAACAACATGCATGCTGAGAGAAGCAGCAACTACATATTTAAAGGTACAGCATATACATATTCATTACATTTCAAGAACATGGGCAGAAATTCCAAGAAATAAGTAACATCTCTGGTGGTCGTGGCATGAAGGCTAACAGTCATTCTCACTGTAAATTTCCCCCATTTTATGGGGGTAGCCCAGACCAGTTCCCACTGCTGTTGCACTGAACTGAGGCGCCTTTTTGGCTGTCTTATCTTCAACAACAGGACATCTATTCTACTTTCTTATCTTCACTTGAGGACAAGTTTTGCAGCCTCTGCATTTTGTTCTTGAGCTTCCATTTACACAAACCTCCTGTCCTTCAGCTTGTATCCACTCAAGTTGTGTGAAAAGCTGTTCTCATGATTCACATTGGCAATAATCTCCTAATGACAAGATATTTATTTGTAGTGGAAGACATGTTTATGTGTTTATCTTCTGCCATTTTTCCTCTAAAAATACTTCTAAATAAAGTAACAGAATGTTTTCAAAATATAGGGTTAAAATGTGAAAAACTCCCAATGAGATATTGACTCAAAATCTTGGGACAAGAGTGCTTGTAAAGGGAGAAAAAAAAAAATAGGCTGCCAGGAAGGATCCTATTCCTTATTTATAAATCTACAGTTCAAAATCCTCAGTTTAAGAAATTTAAATCACTTATTAATTAGTATTGCTCCTGTTTTGAATAATTAAATTACACAAGTACACAGTAAGATTTCTTTTTGCAAGATAATGTGTTGGTGCTGTGCACATATAATATTCCATCAGATAAAATGCAGTAACAAAGAATATTTTGTAAATATTTAGGAAATCATGGATTAAAGGATAGTTTATTGACTGAATATTTGTAGACAGAAAAGAAATACGGGTATTACTTGGCAGTTCCTACTTCTGATGTAGCTAAATTATTTAAGAACTCATCTGAACAATTCTACAAGAACAGTATTTGTAGAGGTATTTCTGTCTAAATTTCATTCTTCCTACCATTATATTGTTCTTTTATTTCTGTTCCCTCTTCTAGCTTGAAATGCTTACACAGCTCTTGTATACATTAGTTTTTAAGACACTTTGAGACCATGCAAGATATAAAAACTGTACATAACTAAAATATTTGTTATGTTAAGTTCACACCTTTTAGCTTCTGTGCTTAATGTCTCAGAGGCTGTCAAGTATTATGTTAAAACTTTTATTTTAGGGATTATGCAGTAGATAGGGAGAAAGGGTCTATGGCCATTCTCTTGTGTTTAATCAAATTTCCCTGAATCATGCAGTCTTTATAAAGTACTCAAGTACTTTCTTAGCAGTAGCTGAACAATAGCTTGCCTGGGAGAGGAATGAGCTGAAAAAGAGCTCGTTCACAGCTGCACGTGGAGGGGTGAGGGGGAGGGGAGGCGCGTTATAATGTGAAAATACATTCATTTGCATTTGTGGCAGAAACGTATGTTTAGGATCAGCGCATGCAAAGAACAACTGGAACTGCAAGTGCTGGGCAGATGCCCCAGGATGAGGAAGTAGTGACGCACACACAGCAGGAATTTGTTTTTCTTTATGGTCTACTGTTGATTTTGAAGGAGAGCCTTAATCAAAGGTGAAATGATATGTTAGTATGTGCAAATTGTGGAGCTAGGATACAAAGTAACACAGATCTTGTTAATTTAAATTGCACTGAACCCGTTTCATTCAGGGCTGGAACGAGAGTTTTGCAGTTGGAATTCACATGATATTACCCATTTTCACTTCAGACTGAATGCCTAACAGCAAATGCATATCAGTCATATTCCTTTTCTTGCACAGTGTCAAGTTGGTGTAAGTAACTGGCCCATTGTTCTGAATTTAAACTGCAGCAATAGTTCTGAGAACAAAGCTCGGGATAGCAAAGTGAGCTAACTACTAGGCTGTCAGATCAGTCATTTTTTTTTTTGCTTTATGACTAGAGCTCCAAATGGGCAGGTGGAGAGTGTCTCTTGACTTTATCTCCCTGTATCATCTTCCTTCCATGTACTCTGGTGACCGTGGGAAATAGTAACTGGAATGTTAAGATGGCTGAGAATCAGAAGAAAGAGACCACCTGGTTGTGGAAGTACTGGAGAAAATGGCAGAGGAAATGCTGTGAGAATGGCATGTGTAAATAACAGTTCACCTTTCTGAGATGCTCACTGCAAGACATGAGACAGTGAGCAAGTGCTAATGTCTCATGCAGGTAGGATGCAGTGGCAGACTTACAATCTACATGAACTTTTCAGTTGTGCAAAAAGCCACACCCAAGCCCAGCACACCATTCTCAGCTGAAAGGGTGCCCAATAGATGGCTCATGAGATACTAGCCCGTGAGATGGCTCGTGTCCTGTCACCCAGCCACTGTGTGAGAACCTGGTCAATCACCTGGAGGCGTGCCCCTTGGGTGAATGCCAGGCGTCATCTGGAATGCGCACTTTGTTGCTTTTCTGATTATGAGAACTGAGTGAAACAGATCTAGTTTTAGAACTGATGTCCTTCCTACTTTGTTGCTTTGCTGCAGTGATGCAACATTATCTCCTATGTAAAGATAACCAGAGTAGGCTGGTTTTCAGATAATGAGGTATGGAAGGGTGAAAATTATATTTAAACTCCACAATGCAGAATGATTTTAACAGAAGCTTCTGGGCTCTATTTTTGCATCATCTACCTTAAAATGGGATATGGGTTTCTAGCTTCCTGGAACTGGCCTTCAGTCGGTACTCTTGAACAGTCTGTTCATGCTCACTGAGTGAAAGTCTTCCAAATGAATAGTTGTCTGGGCAGTTGCCAAGCCATTTAAACTAAATGCAGCTGTCTTCAATTTTAAATACATCACACTGATTTCATATGATAGTTCATCTGTAACTATTTGGTAAGGATTCTGAAACAGCTTCTGCATGTTGGGAATTCAACAGAGATGAAATATGACCCCCTTGGGATATTAATCCTGCTAAAATGAATCAACACATTAATAAATGGCAGGAACCTGAGAAAATAGTCTCCTTTAAAAAAAGGCCCAGCGAAGGATGAAACTTTTAGGTTTTTTCCTTGAATAATGATTTAAGAGCAGATAAGAATAACTTACATGGGCTTAATTATTTCTATTCCCTGTCTTTATCCATTGCTAGAAACATTTAATTAAATCAGAATAAGGTTTCTTCCTGATACGACAACTACATAACAGCATACAATATTATGTTTAATGGTTTGAAGATAGATGACATAATAGAAACAAAGCTTATTTGGCTGTACTTAGCAATGTCCTAATAATGCCTGCTAATGCTACTTTGGCTAGCAAACATTTTCTAATAGAAAGGCCATACTTTTCCTGTTTAAAGCAATAACTATGCATGCCATGGGCGTATATAGTTTAAGCAACATTTATAAAACTCACTTTCAATCACTCAAAATGTGCAATGAAATGAAGACAGATGCATCTAGGGGTTTCTTTTTCCATACTGCTATGTGTAATAATGTCTGATGGAAGATTGAAAATCCTCAAAATTACAATGAAAATTGTAGGGAAATATTTCTGTTAGTATGTGATAAACTGTCTTGCTATAAATAGTGATTTAACTGAGGATCAGAAACAAGATTTATCTTACCAGTTGGAAGGCAAACTAATTAGAGAATCGCTTTTCTATCTTTTAAAAACTCACTCTTTCCTTCTAGGAAAAGAGGCTGGCAGTGCTTCAAAGATATTTTGGCATGTGTTCATCCACACTTACAAGTGAATTATTTCTACTATGTTAACATTTCTTTCCTTTTTACTAATATTTTTTATTTATCTTATTTTTATTACCCTGTCTGTAATAATATTCAGGTACATAATAAATTCTGCCGAATTTCACTGATAGAAAATACATTTATACATCACCCTGCTCCACTGATTTTAAAGACAAATTTGAAATTAATATTCTACATTCATGCCCAATGATTTAAAGAAATCGATGAGTAGAAGCTTAACAGCAAAGTTTTGTTACAAGTATTCTTTATTGGCAGTGCTGGAGTAGCATTGAGATAACTCTCCAGGAATGCTCCACCAGTTGATCGTTTGAGAACCGGTTATATTTTCATATGTATTACATATTCATTACATTCCAAAATTCATTATCCTATCCACCCCAATGATTGCCCAACGGACATAGCCTTATTTGGTGATCTTCAATGTCATCTACCTTTCCATCACCACGATGGCCCACTGTCGGTCCATTGTTAGTACTTGTGGTGGTAGTTTACTTCTTCCCAACATTGCTTTGGTCCCAAAGATTTCTGTGGAATGCAAGGACAATCGTGAAGTATCTGCACACGCAGATAAGGAAGACAAAGGGGAACATCTTCATGCTGTCTGTCACATTCTAGGCATTCCCGTTGTTTCTTTTGCCTTGTTAAAGCAGACCAGCCTGACAACATGTCTCCCCATCTACAATACTATGTCACATAATCCGCAATATCTAAAAACTACAGTGGTGATGCAAGCAAGTATTAACAGAATATTTTGTGTAATTACTTCTTCAAATCAAAAGTATCACATGTATGTTATGTATCCAGGAATCTATTGTGAGTGTGGGGAGCAACAGCAAGCAGCCAAAACCCCCATAAGATCCCTTCAAAACAAATGTGCAAATCAGAAAAGCATTACTGTATTTGTGCATTAAGTTATTGCCTGTCTTTTATCAATCAGATTTCAGGTATAGATTATGCTGCAAAAGTGTATGGATCTCATTGGTTGCTACAGTCTTTACTATAAATATGTTTGTTAGCTAAAGCTGGCAATTAGAAGCAGGGAGTGCTAGCTTGATTTCACTACTTGGTCTGCTGTTAAAGAGAAATTGCTCCAAATATGAAAATCATTGGTATTTGATTGGTAGTTCTGTGCATGAGGTTTTAGCCCTGTCATAGTATTCTTCTAATGGCTTTGGACTCTGTCCACCTTAATGTCTGTATTCCTTCAGTTACCTTACTATTCTATAAGCACTCTGACAATATATTTGGTAGTTATTGAGAAACTCTAATGCTACAGTGGTCTGAAAAACATAATTTAAAAAAAAAAAAAAGACTACCTACCTCAGGAGCCAAAAGGCTGAAAGAGCTTAGTTTGTGTCAAGCATGCTGTTATTCCTGAGTAAAGGAACACTTATTCCATGAAGGGAAATGTTCACTGAAGGTTTGTGAATGATGAAAAGGTAAACTGATACGGAGATAGTGCATTGATTCCCCACAGTTACTTTCTTTACATAAAACACTCAGATGTAGTTATATTTTTTTAGCTTGATGTCTAATTAGTATCAGTACTGTTTCATGTGTTGTGATGGCATATTAAACATCATGTTAATTTACTGTTAGCAATTTAAAGAATCATGGCCAGGAAAATGGACAAATCAGGAATTGCCATCCTGATGCACCAACACTACTCAAAGGCTGTCTCACCTTATCAGCAATTTCTGAAAGTATGCCAAGTAGGCTTATTGCTCATCTGCCAAGAAAATGGAATTATGATTGCTCATTATATGTAGACTCCATCTTCACACGAGAGCCAGTGTTTGGATCACTTGTACTCACTGAACCATACGCAATGTTGTGAAACTGTTTGCAGAAAGCTGTGATGATGTGCCTTTGAATGCTGAGACCCGAGTAAAGTGACTCATAGAAATTACTTTGTTATTCTCAGAGTGCTGATATTAAAATACTTGTTGCTTTTAATAAGTTCTAAAGTGATGCTGAAAAAAGTAAAAATGAGTTTGTATAACACAAGTTTACTCTGTACAGAGAAACTCTGAAGCAGAATATAAATGCATGGTAAGTTTTGCTGGGGCCCTGTAAGAGAGGCAAATCTGGAAACTTAAAGCAGGGAGATTTGTTCTGGCCTCACTTGTATCACTCCAGTTTATAAAACAAGGCCTAGCTTCATAAAAGGATGTGTAATTCTCGGCTCCCTGCTGGAACTACCAAAAGAACACCACTGTGGCAGCTTGTGATTCTGCCTATGTGCATCCCCTTCTTTCGAGAAATCCATTTTTTCCTTTCTTTCATGTCATGCAATTAACGCAACACTGGCGCTGTCTTATCAGCTTGCGTCAGTTGTACTGCATTTAATCAGCTGCCTGATGCTGCTGCTATGACCTGACATAATTTTTGAAGTGACTTCTCAGCAGAAAATCTTAAGATTTAAACAATTAATTTTTTTCCAAAAATTTTGTGAAAATTACATAACAAACCCACTGAAAGTTTTCCTTCCAAAGCAATATCTAAAGCACAAATTCAGTTTTTCAAAGTATTAGCTAATATTTCTTCCTTCCAGAACAAGACACAACTTTTCAAATCAACTGTATAGATAATGAGGGTATGGTGACTTTATTATCAAGAAAACACTTGTAGGAAGTATGTCGATATCTTACAGAATATCCCCCATATCTTACAGAATATGGGTTATGCACATATATTTCTGTAAATAATTATCCATTAAAGAACTTTACTATGTCATTTGAAACTTTTGTGATCCATGTTTTTCAATAACATTGCAGTGAAATTGTCTGCTGTAATAAAGGATCTCTCCATTTACATCTGATATGGTTTTAAACCAAGGTAAATTTATTGATACCCTGAAATAGTCATAGAACTGCAGTCTCTCAAAAAAGGGTAAAAGCATATTAACCTGTTTAGCTGCTATAACAGCTAGGAGTTGTTTTTAAGCATTAATATGAAAGATATGTGTAGTTATGCACAGTAGTTTAATGTTAGATCCTTATTCCAACAGGCAGGAAGTATGTTTAAAGATAGCCAGTGTCCATGACTTGAGCTTACCTAAAGTAAAGATTTGATGCAGTAGAACTGAGGTCTGAGTGTGAGGCAGCTTATACCTTGTGTGGGCAGATAAGGAGATGTCTGGATGTTCTCCTTGGTAATGTACCCTCCTTTTCCCACTACTGCCCCCCCTGCAACTTGTATCCAGCTATTGCTGTTTGCCAGCTCTGTTTGTTGCTTGTATCAAAAAAGAGGGAAGAGGGGACAAATAACTGATCCAGTGTGCAAGCAGTAAATGGATATGAAGGACTACACGAAAACTTGAGCAAGACAGAAGTGTTTAATTAGCAATATATGTTACAGCAAGTAAGAAGATTTAATACCAGCTGAATTGTATTAAACATATTGAGAAATCAGCCTTATGTATTGAAACTCCTCAGTGTGTATAGAAATCATTCAAATAAATTAATCCCCAGCCTTTCTCCTTGAGCTTCTATATTTATTGCTTCTAATGTTACTCTTTCTACAGCAGAAGCTACAACAAAAGCAAGCGTTACTGATTTATATAAGTGTCAGGAACACTTTTTAATGATTAAGCATATTTGGAGCTCTCATTCAAAAGTAATGCTAAGAGGAAACTAAAAATAAAATGAAACTAACAGCTAAGGAAGAGTTTAAATCACTAACCCCAAAGTGTCAGACTCTTTCTGTACTTCAGCAGGTAGAATAAATTAATACATGATCTAACAGGCTTGGCACCAGTCAATGCAGTAGTGTTGCTCCAATGTGCCAGGGGATACAGGTGCCCTGAGATGTGCTAACAGGAGTTGCCCCAGGGACAGCTGTAATGGAGTCGTTTTACCCTTCTGTGCTGTTCTTGGAGGTGCTCAGCCTTAGATTGTTTTTTGCTGTTAGATGTTCCAGTTTGTAGAAACATTCTAAATCATTCCTAAGAATCATTCCTTAGAGTGCCTGTTCTGTTGTTCAAGTTACTCCGAACCTAACTGTTATCAATTCCAAAGTAATACTAAGAGGGAATAAAGTAAATTAATTTATAGAAAGAGACCTTTTTTTATTCTTTGTCAAGTGCAGGCACATGATCTTGATAAACTGTATCAGTAGTTTGTCTTTATACTATAAACTTATGTAGTGGTTAGCAGGAAACTAACAGACTAAAGGAGACCAGATCAGCAGTGATAAAAGTTGCAGCTGAGTAAAGTATTTTCCATGTGAATTGCAGATAACAGTAGCCAAGCACAGAATAGTTATAACAGCACTAGTCTAATGAAATAACTGGTAGCCTTAATGCTACAATATACTTAATACAGAGTAAAAAATAAAAGGCCAGGGTAAGTAAGAAAAAGATGCCAACAATCATAATTCTGCTCATTTTCAAACCTTTATCTTTCATATATATGGGTGGAGTTTTCTTGCCTTCTCAGAGTATCAAGTTATCAAATACATCTTCAGATATAAGAATCGGTAGCTCAGGCAGGTTCAATTCTGAAGTTTCTAGAAATGTGAATGGTAAAAATATCTGAAAAGGCTCTTGCCTCTATGTTCTTTTTGTCGTATTTACTGTTGGAAATTCTGTACATGGATTAGGAGTGTGGATTTATAAACATGCATATATTGGATAATCCAGTTAAAAGCAATTTGGGGATTGCTTGACTTGGTATCCTGTTTGACGTTAAGCACGCTGTAAGTAGTTCAATAAATAATTAGTATATTTTGCCAGCCTGCATCTTGCTTTGCTGTGAGGCGACATTCACAACATTTGCGGTGACACTGAAATGCTTTCCCACCTCTTCATAGCTAAACGGGCAGAGAGGAACATTACAATTAAGAAGTACAGTGTCTGAGGCAAGTTAATTAATGTGAAACAATGATCAGAAGCCCAGGATAAAGAAGTGAGAGAGCCTGAATTTTAGCCTTTTTCTTCAGCTTCCCTCTGAAAGAAAGTATTTCTGTAAACGTTTATCTTCACACTTAACTAAGTCCTTAGGTGAGAAGTAGTCCTGTATCATAAATCAAAGGCAAACCTTTTTATTCCTTACTGTTTGATAATCAAGAAATCATCTTTGATTTGCCTGGTGATTTAATGTGTCTCAGGTTACCTTTAATCTGAGGCTTAATCTGACCAGTGAAGGTTATAGAAGGACCACTTACTCTGGCAACTTTTGAATTACTGACATTGAAAACCTAGACTTTGAATGTAATGGAAGTGTTTGTATGTGAAGCTTGGTGTAAAATGAATGAAAGTTGCATATAAAGCTCTTTAACGGTCCCAGGTTGATATCTACTGACAAGCCAATTAACTTGCATGGCATTCTGGAAAGCAGTAACAGCAGATAAGGCTGTAAGTGTTTTGGGTCCTGTTAGAGAATAAATTTTAGGTTAGCCTGAAGAGACTGCTAGCGTGCATTTCTTTCCCACAAGAGAAACTTTTCAAAATTTATGCATGAAATTGATTTTTTTCTCAAAGCACTGAGTACAGTCCTTGACAGTTTTGTGACACAGAATGTGAACATTTCAGTAGAGACTATAATCTACTTTAGGCTGAAACTAGGTTGAATGCTTCTGAGGATGAGATTGTGGATCATCATAGCCTGGAAAACAACAAAGGAACAGTAGATGGATATATGCTTTATGAATTTGACTAGTTTTGTATTGTTTTTGTGTTGTATTTTTTAACTTATGTATATTTTATGCCATACAGCCTATGTCAGCACACAGTTATATTGTTATGTGGTGGATAAATAGTTCCTTTGGTTGTTTTAAATGAGATAACTGGCAATTTAATGAGGTACCTGCCAGTTTTTGTGTTAAGGGACAATGAATAATCATGCTGTATTCACCTTCTCTGTATAATTATGTCTTTCTGCATATATTTTCCAAAGTGAAGAAAATCCTATGGATTTTCTGCCATTTTATCACAAAGTAATTTGATACTATTCTATTAACTAAAAAATATGAAACGTAGGATATAAGAGCATTTTCTCTGACCTATTAATTATCTTTATTAGGATGAAGTGATTTTGATAGTCAGATGACCAAGGTTAAAGCTAGATTCCTAACTGGACCTCACCAATCCTTAAGACATTCCAGCAGAAAGCTATTTTCAGAACAGTGAAATAAGGAAATAAAACAGAATTTAGTGAAAGATCACTTCTAAATTGTGGACCAGTATATTTTCTTGTATTTCTGATTACATGCTCAGAAATAAAGAACCTGAGCAGGGAAGAAGAGAGTAGATATTTGTGACTGACTATATTGTATTAACTAGAGCTTTTATATGGGAGTCATATATTTGTTTAAGGTAGTGAAGAACTAGGATTGAGTTAGGAATTTTTAAGGAAATAAGGAATGTTTAAGGAATTTAGGGAATGTTGTTTGATAGTATTTCAATTCTTGAAACACAATTTCAGCCAGTCAGTATTTTTAGTTGTTTTCCTTGTTTTAAGTCTTTTTTCTTGAGCAGTATATCACATAAACAAATGCAATCTTACCAGCAAGTCTAAAGAAAAGAGGCCAAATTCTACTTTTATTATCTGTTGTACAAATTCAATATTAATTGGTTGATCTCAGTTATTTTTGGCATGCTCAGACATAACGTATATGAATGTGATATCTGGAATTCTGGATGTGCGTATTTACTTCTGCTCCAGTCCAAGCAGAACAGAGAGAGTGCTTAAGATATATGAATTACTCTCAAAGAGTTATATACAAAGGAGAGAAAACATATTGCAAAGAGTAATGCCACGTCCAGGAAGGCAGATCAAATGCTGCTAGTTCTTCTGCTTGCTCTCTTTCTAACTCTGTAAGAGCCCAAACATTATTCCAGTTTTCATTTGTATTTATAAAAAAAGAAACTTATAAAATGAACTATACAAATATATTGTATAACCAGAAGTACACGAAGTTCTAAAAGGGAAAAAGAATAATCAAATGCCTGAGTAAAAATGAGGAACTTTAAATGTTTTGTTATGATTTCTAATCTGTACAGTCAGTCATCTGTTCTTTTTCATTCTCCCCTGCCTCATCAGGATTCTGCAAATATGCAGCTGCCTGCTCAGTGGTGTTATTGAATTCCAGCACAGGTGTTCTTGATTCTGCTGCATAATTGAAACCCTTTTTCTTTTTCCTATTCCTGCCTTTATTGTACTTCCTTTCATTCTCTGGATAGGTGAGTTGGATAGTTGAAGGTACTGAAGGTTGATATTTATATTGTAAAATGGAAAAACAGCACTGATTATAAGGGCTAATGGAACAGAGCTGAGTTTGAAGCAGATTAAGCTTGGAGCACACAGTCAGTGTAGAATCTGAACTTTGCCAGTATTTATTAACTTTGTAACTTGGGATTTTGTAATGTCTCTATTTTTTCATAAGACTTCTGAGGTACTTTGAAGCACTCACTGTAAAATTCTGATGTGCTAAATACAGAATAGAGAAGACTGAAGATAAAAAAAAAAAAAAGACATCTATCTATAAAAAAAAAAAAGAAATCCTGGCGTAGCTGTAGTTGTGGTAAAATTTTCAGCAACTTAATTAGAGACAGAAAATGGATATTTTTCTCTTCAAGTTAAATAGAAACTGATTTTATATTTAGCTTTGCCCAGTTCACAGTTGCCAGTAAGTGTATTCAAGTTTTCTCTTATCTGAAAAAAATACATTCTGGTACAAGTTCCTTCATTAGAGAGAGAAAGCCCTGGATAGTATCTTCAAGTTAGGGTGTGGTATTAGAAACCCTCTGAATTTCTGGAACATCCGGACAGAATAAGTCAAATCTCAACTGTGTAGAAAGTCTGTATAGGACACCTAGAAACTGCCTGTGCAAGACAAATTTCCTAGATGACAAACGTCAGCTGACAAACACTTTTGAGTTGGATATGGCAAATGCATTAGAACTGACTAAGCCCCATGCATTTAGCTGGCAGCAGATGAAATGGGAAACCCAGCAAATTAGAGATTATTTTGGTTTACTGACAGGGAATGCCATTTACGTCTTATAGGATGGGAACAGTGTAGACAGGCATGCAGCAGCTCACCACTGTCAACACGGTAATAAGAAAATGCAGCATGAAACAAGGATACAGTTGTTAAGTCAGTATAAAAAAAATAAAGTTCTGAAAGACAAATCAGCAGAAAGCAATAGGCAAGAAAACAAAAATTCCATTTGCCATGTACTTTCCACAGTCACAAGCTGAAAACAAAAAGAAAATTACCTACCATTCATACATGAAATTTCATAAATGATACATAATGAAGTTTTAAAAAATAGCAGTAATAGAGATGATCAAAAGAAAAGACTAAAACTAATAATTGTGGTTTAAGAATTTCATAAAACAAATGGAGTCATTTTTGCAAGGTGTTCAAAAGAACAAGAATGTTTGTACATTAGAAAATATAAAGAGAAGGCAGTCTATAATAGCTAATAGCAATTCCTTGTGTTAATCAAGCTGAAGATTCCACAGGATACACTCATGAATTCTTATTTTTAGCAGCACTGAGCAATTCATGTACAAAAAAATATAGAATTGGGGCCTAGTCTTGCACAGCTGACAAACAAATGCTGTATCATGCTGCACAGAAAACAGTTGTAAGAGCTTCCAAGCCCATGTACTATATAGCTGTAGCACCAGGCATGCTACTTGGTGCCTGGAGCCATGTGAGTGGTGAGCAGATGGGTCACAGAGGCCCCAAGCAGCCAGTGCCCAGGGGTCTCAACCCTCTCATAGAATCATCAAGGTTGGAAAAGACCCCTAACTAAGATCATCTATTCTAACTGTCCATCTGCCATCAATATTGCCCACGTAATCATGTTCCTTAGTAGCACATCTACGTGTTTCTTGAATGCCTCTAGGGACGATTACTCAAGCACTTTCCTATGCAGCCCTTTCCAGTGCTTGACCACTCTTTTGGAGAAGTTTTTCTTAATATTCAATCTGAACGTCCACTGGTGCAACTTGAGGCCCTTCCCTCTCAACCTATTGTTAATTGCCTGGGAGAGGAGGCTGATCCCCACCTCACCACAACCTCCTTTCAGGTAGTAATTGAGGACAAAAACCCTGAGCCTCCTTTCCCCAAACTAAATAATCCCAGTTTCCTTAGCCACTCCTAATAAGACTTGTGATCTGGAACCCTCAACAGTTTAGTTGCCCTTCTCTGAACAGACTCCAGAGCCTCAACATCTTTCTTGTAGTGAGAGGCCCAGAACTGAACACAGTACTCGAGGTGTGGCCTCACCAGCACTGAGTACAGGGGTCGATCACTTCCTTGCTCCTCCTGGCAACGCTATTTCTGACACAAGCCAGGATGCCATTGGCCTTCTTGGTCACCTGGGCACATGGCTGGCTCATGTTTAGCTGAGCGTCAGCCACCACTCCCAGGTCCTTTTCCTCTTCCCAGTCTTCCAGCCTCTCTGTCCCAAGCATGTAGCGTTGCCTGGAGTTGTTATGGCCAAAGTGCAGGACCTGTCACTTGGTCTTATTCAGCATCATCCCACTGGCCTCAGCACAGAGATCCAGCCTGTCCTGATCCCTCTGAAGGGGCCATCCTACCTCCAGGGAGATCAGTGCTTCCCCAGCCCTGCCATGCTGCTGTACTTAATAGCTGAGAGGTGGGAAGGAGCTGGATGGCACTGCTGGAGTTATCAGAAGTTTTTCTGTAATGCAATGCAAGCTCTGTAGTTTAGGGACTGCCAATGATATCTTCCCATTGCAGCAGTTCTGGACAGTAATTCTAACAGAAGAGGTAAATGTAAGAAGGTGGAACAGGGTAAACACATTCTGTTCTCAGCTAATGGCTAGATGAACAGTCCTTTTCCTTGAAGCTTTCATTTTCAGGTCATGCTATTAAATCACTTGTGTTCTGTCTAATGTGCCAGAACCTCAAGAGTCTATCAACCTCTGATGGGTGGCATGCTTATGCAATGGGGAAGATAGATGAGGTAGGAACTGGCTTAACTCTCATAATACGTTTCCAGTTTATTTGTGATTGAAGAGGAGTGCAGACCTAAATGAGACCAAATACTTAATGCATTTAATTATCCTGAGGAAAGGTGTACAATGTAAACTGAAAACTGAAGCACTGGCACTAATGGATCTTGCCTTGCCAGTTGGCCTTGTATTGTTTCAGAGGTACACCATTGCTAAAGTCCACAGTGCATTATTTCCTTCATTTCACTGCATGTCCATGAGCATATACTATTTAGTGAGTATACTATGATAGTGCCTAATCTTTCAGATTTGTCTGGATATCTGCACATTCTCCTACACAATATTAAAGAAAGCAAAATCTATAGGAATGAATGTTAGTGCTTAATCAGTTAGTAGTCATAAAACATAGGTTCCAGCTTGTCCAAAGTCACCAAAGAATTTCTGCTTTGCTGTAAAAGAGTGTCTAGAAGTGAAGCTACCAAGCAGTACAGGTGAGCTGCATTCACACTATAAAACAAATGTGTACTTCACACAAGCTATGAGGCAGATGTTTAGGGGTAGTATGGGGAGAAGGCTATGTGGTAAGACGTCAGTAACTTGCAATGTATGAATATACTGCACTTCTCTCCAGGACAACGGTTGCAAACATAAGCAATTCAGAGTTTGGGGAAAAAAAAAAAGAGGAAAAAATCAAAATATGCAATGAATATATAAATACAAACATATTCATAATATTCATAAGTTCCCATCAGTGCAAGTGGGAGAGATGATCAAACTTAAAAACTGAATTCCAAAATGGCAACAGGCAGAGATTCTCCTGGCTATACTGGTACACTTCTCTTCACTTTATAACCTGTTTTCATGTGCTCCCTCATATTAGCTGATTTATTCTGAGCATAACTAATATGCTTTTCCTCACTGTAAAAGGATTTGTATAGATATACACAATGAATTAAGTCAGAATCTAAATCAACTCAGAATTTTAGAGTGCAGACTTCTTCAGGGAGACATTTATGCATGTATTGTGAGAGCTAAAGCTGAATTCAAAAGGTGCTTATCAGTTTATAGATATTTGTGCTAATCAATTACAGCACCTTAGGAGATGAAAAGAGTCCAAAAGCAGTCCACCCAAATGAATGACAAAGGAAGAGTGGTTACTTAATCATGTCCGCATTTGCAGCTGTTTCTAAAACAGCTAAGGGCTCATTTGTATTTAGTACTAGTTTTTAAGTATAGAAATATTCTTACTAATAAAAATGTCTCATTAAAATATGCAACAAAACACCTGTAAAATGAATTTACGGGAAGGATTTTTTATGACTGTGTTTGATTTCTCCAGTAAAATTACAGTTATGGCTACTGAGTTTTCTGAAAGTAGATACTTTTATTAATGAGGCTGTGGTATTATCCATGTTGAAAACTAGCCATGAATGTTTAGTCAGTTATTTGTTGGTGAGAATGGCAGGGATGACAGAAAGGAAGAAGATGGGTAAATGGGTCTATGGACTTTATTTTTCTGATAATATAAGCAATCAAATGCTGTGAAAAGCTACCAGGTACCACTCCATGACATATTTTTCATAGAGGTTAAAGGGGGCTGACTGGCTGTTCTAGAGACCAGATTTGCCCATGGAGTATGAATAAGGACTATGTCATTGACAAAGTAAATTGTATAAATCAGTCTTTGCCAGATTTCAGTGACTGTGAATCATTCGCAAGATTTGAGGCTGAATGTGCTTATATGAACAGTCACATCACATAAATTTCCCTCTTTTGAGGAGGTCACAATGAGAGGAACTGTGAAGAGGTTATAAATCATAAAGATGATTAAGCCACTGTAATACAAATCAATGAATGAACGGTTGGTTTAAAATCTAAGATTTAAGTGCTTACATTTTAATAACATTGAATAATTTGCATTAAAAAAACACCCCCACAAAAAGCAGGAAAATCTGCTTTTCATTGTAGTGATTTTTTATGTGCAGTATTTCCTTTATATGTGGATAGATTTTTTTTCCACCGAATTTTGAAAATGTAATTGCACTGCTTATCTTTTTATTTGGAGATTGTAGTGTCTGGTGTTACTTGACGTTGCTCCAGTAGGTGTGCTCTGTAGGGGAAGCATGGTAGAGGCCAAATTACCATCTGGTTCTCTTGCTATCTCTATGCCATTTCCTTATCTTACCTGTCAGATAGAGGACAAAGCTAGAAGCCACCTAGCTGCTGACTTAGTAACCATAGCTAGGAAACTGGGTGATTTCATAAGCAGCCTCAATTTTCTTTGATTTTCAAAAAAGTCAGATTCTAAAAATGACTGAAAATATCATGACTGAGAGGATTCTTTTCTTGAACCACATTCTGTCTTCAATGTGATTTTATTTGCTTTGGGTTTTGCTGGGAAGGGAAAAGAGGCTGGAGAATTAGGTGTTGCTTTTTTTTTTTTTGAGAAATTTTTGTGCTAGTTCTAGTTTTCTTCTTTGCAGAGAGCCCACACAGTTTTTCTTCTGCAAGTGGTTGTGTTGTGATCAATGCATCAGCCTTCAGCAAAATTAATACAGTTCAACAGAGTGAACTTTCAAGTGCTGATTTGTCCCTTATTTTCTAGGAGGTCATGTGGGAAGCTTGCTTGAAAAATAAAAGCCCCTGAAACTCCCTGGTGGAGAGGAAGAGGGAGTTGGAAGAAGTCCAGTTCCAGTTTTACTCCCTAATGAGATTTCACAGGTATACACGAGAGAAAACCTTTGGCCTGAAGGCTTGCATTTTCTGTAAGAAAATCTTTTGTTCCATACTTCAGTAAGGTAGGTGAAGCTCTGTTGCCTGGAAATTTTCAGTTATAGTTGTTCTAAATATATTACCAATATTTGTTATTGCCATGAGAAGAAATAATAATTGCAAAACTTAATGTCAGAAAACTACAGTTATAGCAAGATGTCATCAGGAAGGGAATTAAACAATTAGGGAGAGGCTGACAGCTGTCAAGAAGTTCTGGGGTTTGAACAATTGTGTCAATAAAATGCAGAGGAAAAAAAAGCTGCTGGGAGGAGGAAAGAAACAAAAACATGAAAAAGAGGGAGAGGTGTATTGCATAGCTACAATGAAAAAGCCCAGTTGTGGTGGCCTCGATGCTATCAGACACAGAAGGGGCTGAGCATCCCCTGGTGGAATACAGCAGCCACAAATTGCTGCCGCTTCTCACTCTGTCCTCCCCGCCTCCAACAGTTTGCTACTAAAGTTGGACCTGGTGGCCCTCAAGGGGCTCAACGACAGACTTCTTTTTTCCCTTCTCTGTGCAGGTGGATAGAAGAGCCCCAGCTCTTGTGCTGTAGTGTAAGTGCAAATATGCATAGATTGCTCCAAAAATAACACCTTCTATTTATTTCTATGGAAATGACTACAGATACAAAGAACACAGTAAGATTGCTTGACAGAGCAAATTCTCAGCTACAACAAGCTAATTTTCAAAATAGTTCCCATCATTAGCTATGCATTTTCACCAGCGATGAGTAAGAGCCTGCATGCTGCATGTGTAGCAGCCTGCACCAGTGGAGGTGGCCCACTGTTGCCCCTGCTGATATACACCCCTCACCTCACTATTCTCACATTCTCACATCCCCTGCTTGGTGTCCATAAACATTCATGTCAATGGTTGCAATTTTCTTTCTGCGTGGAGGAATTCAATGCCACACCTTTGCTTCACCCACATTT
Source organism: Numida meleagris (assembly GCF_002078875.1). Taxonomy (NCBI): domain Eukaryota; kingdom Metazoa; phylum Chordata; class Aves; order Galliformes; family Numididae; genus Numida; species Numida meleagris. The sequence continues at coordinate 20,425,046 of NC_034414.1, forward strand.
CCACTTTGTCACACTGCCCCTCTGCTGCCGTGTCACATGGCAACAAAGTGGAATGGAATATCGGCGGGAAGGTTCAAGCTCTACTGCCCTACCCCCAACATCTGCCTCAGGCATAGGAGCCTGAAATAATAAAATAGGAAGCATTACTTTCAGAGCAACCCTTGTACATGAATAAAGAAAACCCCCAGAGCATGCACACCGGCCCCACAGCTCATTAACTAACTCTCAAGTATTCTCTTATGGAAGCAGTCGTACAACGACTCTGCAAACCTCCCATCGCAGCTGAACCGCAATACGTTTGTCGTCTGTGCAGTACGGAGCCCCACCCAACAACGGGGATGAGCAAGCGCCGTGCTAGCGAGCAGGGGAGGCGCTGCTGCGCGCCTCGCGCTCCCTACCCCAGACCGCCGCTGTCGCGCGCTTGTCCGTTAGAAGCGGGGTGTGCGCGCGCCCCCAACGGTCGTTCGAGTGGCAGTGACGGTTGTGGCCGCCTATGGGCGCAGTCTTTCCCTGTGGAAGGATCCAGAGCACGAGGGACAGTAAAGCCAAATTCCCCATGAGGGGTGATTACTCGGCCTACATGAGAATAACAATACCAAAAATTGCCCGGTCTGGGGGGCCGAAGTGGCGAGCTGCAGAATAATGTCTTTTCAGAAGATTCCAAGCTCTGAGGTGTGGCTGTGGGAAGCAGAGCAGCAGCATTGGTAATGACCTGGAACCCGGAGAGGTGCTTCAGCCTCCTGAGGGTTTTCTGTCTCACACTGCTTTAGCAGATAAACGTTTGGTTTGCATATTTCTCTGAGAAAAGGTAGATGCATTACAAGCAATGTTCAGTTACAGTCAGATTGATCTCGTAGTCCCTCCATTTGGTTATAAACTTGGGAACTGAAGCACGATGCTATGCATTTAGTCTATTAGCGCATATGAATTCAAACAACTCTGGGAGGAATCCCAAGTGGAATGCCTCGTATTCAGGAAGAACTGATAGTCATCCTAGAAATGCTCATTGCTCTATATCACATGGAGTTGCCAAAGTCCTGTATAACACAGGATGAACTTTCTCTGATGTTTCTGTGAAAATGAGGTGCTTTTTCAGATGCTTGTCAGCCCACACTGTTGTGCTTGTAGCAAAAAATTTGCTGTGTGCATCCAAATAAATTGTGCGTATGGAATGGATTCAACGATGATCCTCTGCAATTAATTTGTACGTGGACAGGATGCCTCACTACTGCAAACACGAGGAGTTTGATGCATCACAGCTCCTTTCTGTGAACGTGTGTGATTTATCTAGAAACGCTCCAGCGTTCAACACTTAAAAGTTGTCAGCTCTAATGTCAGAACAGAAGAAAAATGGTAGAAGCTATGCTGGAATCAATTCTCTGCTGGCATAGCATATGTTAGTGACATTATATGAGAATCTTATATAAAAATTGCCTTTCTGCCACATGACTTAAGGAAAATTTATGTCAAGGAGAGCAGAATCTGGAAGCTTCAAGCTGTTCCTTACCATCCTTGTTTATTGACTGCACGGGTGCCAGCACAGAAAACGTAGGAGTGTCATCACCCTGTGATCAGGAGATGAAGTTGCTCAATTCAGGTAAGAAGTTCCCTGTAAAAGAAGGGAAACTCCATGTTATTATGGATCAACATATTGGTAGTAAGGAGGGTTCTGAAAATTCCATGTGCAAATGGAATATAAAGAAGATCCATACATGAAAAATTTAGGATGTGAACAGGAAATTAGCTGGGTAAATGTCCTATTTGAAACTATAGTTATTGTTATTTAAGGGGTAAAATCCAGATGCAGGACTGAATCTATACATAACTAGCTAAGTAATATTGTAGCACCTGACCTGCACGTGTTCGGTCCTCATGTGAAAGGTGGCAGGGTTGCACAGGTAAGCACAGTTGAGAGTGGACATTCTTAATTTGTTAAGAGCTCATTAGAACATCATCGTGCTTTGTAGTGTACTGTTTGAGAGTGTAACATGGAATGATGTGCCTAGAGATATTAACAATACAAAAAAAAGATATTTATTATTTTCTGCTCTTCCCTAACTGGCAAATGACTTAAGGAAAATGTAGTTACACTTTCTGTTGATGGACAATTTAGCTAACTGACGAACTGCCATTTTCCCCAAACAAATGGGTGGGCAAAAGTTGCTCTGAGGTTTTAGACTTAAGCTCCATAGATTATTTAAAATGCATTTGCCCTTGATCTTTTTTTTGTTTTTCTGGATTTAAACTTTTTTGAGGAAAATAGAAGAGAATCCTGTATCAGAGACCTGTGTTTGACAATTTAAATTGGAAAAGTCAAGCACAAGAGAACCTGTTTCACAGATTGCAGTTGTGCTGAATGCAACTAGTTGGAAGGATTAAGTTGCAAGCTTCAAGTTGGATAAACCAGTGGTCCCCACCTGTAAGGACTTAGCAACATAGCAACCATATACTTCTATGTAAATTTGCAGCAGTAAGGAAGAAGCTGTTTCTCCACTAACTATTGTGGTGAAAGCCTGGTAATCATTTGCTTGGAGTAGAATAGACTGTTGTTGCTTTGCAAGGATGAAACTTGATGATTAAGGTACCCAAGGAAAAATAATTTTAGATCTACTAAGTAGTGATTCCATGGCAACAATGTTTCTTTCTCTACCTTCCCCTTTGTGGTCAAACTGCTGCTCTACTCTCTAACTGGTGTATGGTGCGAGAATGCAGATATGTTTTAGGATGATGGATCCATCTTTTATAGTAGGCATTAGCTAAGCAGGAAAAAAACATAATGGGCTGAGTTTGCCAATGCCAGAAATATTGTATTGAGGAAGAATAAACTGGAGGGCACCTAAGGCATACAGTCAATGCGACTGACTACAGCTCCTAGCTACAGTCAGATCTTGCCAGGCAGCAGCAGAGAAGATCAGGAAGTACCCTAGCTGGCTGTAAGGTTTCTCTGAAGTGGAAGGTTTATGGATGCACGTAGATTTAGATCTCCATCTTGCCTTAATAGCATGGCCTCTAACCAGGAAGAGGAATTTTAGCAACACTTGTACTAGTGTTACAGAGGAGCCGGGAGGCCCTACGCCCATGATCCAGACAAACCAGGCCTAAAAATGTACAATAAAGGAATACAATACAATCATATATGGCTGCACACATATTTGAGATCTCACTATAATTTTTCATAGATTCCATTTGTTTCCATTTGTGAGATTCTCTTTTACACCTACTTTGTTGTTGTTGTTTTTTATTTTTTTTTGTGCATAGTTAAACATTAATATGTCAAATTCAGATGATTTTTGTTTTATCTGAAGAAGCAGGTTTTTGTTTTAATTGAATACTTTGAAAAATATTTATTTGTTTATGTATTTATACAGTGCTGCTTTTGTCACAGTTTAGGTGAGAAACACATCCTGTAGAGACTTGCTTTAAGCCTGGGTGGGAAGGAATGTATGGGTGAATGCTGAAAAGCTATGTTTTTATTGCACTTTAATGTATATTTTTGAAGCATAAGCCTAGGGATGTAGCGATTATTGCAGGACTATATCTATGTTGTTTCTGACTACTAAAAGCGCAAAAAGTGAAATATGAAATGCCATTTAATGGTACATTTCTTAATGGCTGCATAAGATGTAAAATTACAGAATACTCAGTTTTTTACTTTTAGGTGGTGAAAGAATATACCTAATGTTTTAATTGTTTGCATATTATTAAAGAAAGCTATAGAACTTTTAGCTAACGGTAGCATTAAAATCTTCTTCATTCAGATTACAACAAAAATACTTGGCAATTTAGGAGTAGCTGTACTATTTGACTTTCCTCTTTTAAGACTTCATCTTACAGAAGTGTCCTGAACCAACCCATTTTACTGCCTACCTTCTTTGCGAAATAAGACTTGTAAACTGCCCTCTGAACAATTAAAAAAAAGCTTTACCTTTAATAGCAAGTTCTGTGGCTTACATGGACTAAATTTGCAGGCAGCAAAAGCTTGTGCTTGAAACTTAACAACTACAGTATTCTCATTTCAGTTTTTTTTTATTTGTGTTGCTTGGTTTCAAAATAGTTCTTGTCTGGTCCTGTAGACTCAAATACCATTAATAAGTGCAGTGCATTAGATTAGGTACAATCTTTTTTTTTTTTTTTTTTTTTTTGGTGAAGGAATCCTGTTTTCATGTTCCAAGACTATTCTGTGTCACAAACGAAAGTGTACTAAATAGGAATGAAAGAGATTTCATTCAAAATTACACCTCTGATCTAGACTGAAAATGGTGATATGTCCCATACAGCAAACATGATTCTTCCATCTCTCCCTGTGGCCTCTTTGATGTAGCTATTTAAAAATAGCAAGACAGCTCAAAAAGGCAAATCTGACAGAGGACTTGTACAGCACACCTAAAAGAATATTCTTGTGATATTTTCTTAAGTTTTCTCTAAGGAGAAATTCTATTCTGTTCTATATAATACTATATAATACTTGTTTACACCAGGTCATATTCACAGCATTTTTTTTCTCCCAAAATGACCACCTAAGTATGGGCCTAGTTAGCTTTAAATACCTTGAGGTTCAACTTAAATGTTTAAATGCCATCCTGGAATAATTCCGTATTTTATTCCTAAACCTGTCTTCTACTGCTTTCTAATCCAAAACAATTTGGATAGCTCTCTACTCAGCTGTCTCTTTTGTAAGGACTATTTCCTTATGTTCTGAGTTCTCCCATGGCTTGGGTTAAGTGTTTAGACTCCATTACTCAGCAGTTTGGATTTGATCAAGTGTTTACTCATCCTGTATTTGTATTACAAGATTTCAGTAAGCTTTTCTTATGCTTTACTGATCTGTCACAGAACTCTAGCAGAATATGGAAAAAAATGATGCTTATGGTATTATCATCACATTATCGTATCCAACTCACTATCCCTTTGTGATAGGATGATGAAAACTCTGCTGTGAAAAACCCTTTTCCTTGACTACTACTTTCTCTTGCACCTGTGTGCTCTTCCATAGATTCTTTTGATATCTCCAGTACATCATTTGACAGTTTCTCTGCCCTTTGGCTCCAAGGTCTGTCTGTAGAATAGGTCAGCCTCCCGAGACCCTTGCAAGGCATGCAGCAAAGACTTTCTAAGCTGAAGGGAGAGGTGGGGGGAAGAAAAAAAAGGAATATGAAAAAAAATGTGGAAGAAGGGATTTTTCTCAAATTAAACATTACATCCAAGCCTGAAATAGAGTTAGCTGTTAAAGCTTAATCTTTCATTTACCATTATCCTAACTCTTTATTTAAAAATAAAATGAAAGAAAGTAGGAAGGGGTATGTGAACATATTTGCATTTGTCTCTAGGAAATCTCATGCTGTGCTATTAATAATTTATTTTTAGTATCAGTTTAATAATTTTTAGACATAACTATTATATTCTCAACTTATTGATATTATTAGCTGTATGGTCATGTGTTTCTTTAGCGGATAATTTAATGGATAAAAATACATTACTACAAACTTGCCAATTGTATTTGTACTTAGCACTCCAATTTCCCTGAGTACAGGAATTTTAAAATAAATTGTGAGACTACAAATTACTCAGTTATAATTTTGTGATGTTAAAAAGCATTTCAGTTTGTGCACAAATCAAATTTAATGTCGTTTAATGCAGTATAAAAATATGCATAGAAATGAAAGTGAATGTTTTGTGAGGCTGGTCAGAAGACAAATAGGGGAAAATAAAAACAACAACAAAAAAGTGAACCTAAAAAATTTTTGCAGACTTAATACTGTATGATTTGGTTTATCTAAACAATAAATTATACCTGAAATTACTCAGAATATGGTGGTATGTAAGTGTTTGACTAACCTGAAAAGAGTCTGAGTCAAAGCTTTTGTCTAAACTGATGCCTCAAACTTTATTTCCACCTTCCAGAGGTTCCAGTAAATCACGAATTGTTGTCATATCCCTTTCGCTGCAGTTGCTGCAGTTTGAAATTTGTACTAGATAACCATCCATGTTTTCTTAACTATGTCTTCCAAAATCAAATTGTAATTCTGTTAATTCTTAATTAAAAAGCACCCAAAAGAGCAAGTAACGTAATTGTTACTTGTGCTATTTGGCAACATTGCTAGTTGTCCTCTATTTGTTTATTTATTTATTTATTTTTAAATCAAGCAGGCCCTCAGCTAACATTGCTGGGTTCTAGAATGGGCATTCTCTTTAGTTATGAACAAATATTACTGATTTAGTTTTTGCTAGTCTTTGTAAGAATCTTCCTTCTGCTTTAGTGAAGGTTAGCAATTTTCTTCCTTTCTACAGCATGATCAATTTTGTCACTTGCATAGCTATGAATGCATCATTATTTGAACATATCTGCTCTGAAATCCAGCACAGAAGCAAACAATTATATCTGCTTCAAAACATAACAGTATAGTTGCTAGTGTCAATTTAAATAACAGCGTGAGCTGCTCTCAGAATAACAAATAATGGGCTGTTGAATACTTAAGATTTGGAACTATTTGGAAGAAGTAAGCATGAATCTAAATTGCCTCAAGTTTGTAAAGTAAATTTGAATCTTAATTTCTCTGATATTAAGATTATTGTCAGGTCATCAAGATCAATCAATGTAATGAGGCTAAAGAAAGTTGCTATTCATCAGTTTAGCCACTATCTACATTTGGTCTGACATTCTGAAACTTTTCAGTCGTGAACTCTGATGATGCCTGCTTCTTTTATTTCAGACAGACTACAAAGTCACACTTGCTTTTACGGTCTCTTTTTACAGTAAATAACATAGAAAAACAGATTTCCAGAAAAAGATAAGAAGTTTATTGATACACGACAGCACAGCGTAATTATTAGGGGTTTGATGCTTACAGTGAGATGTACTATTATCTCTTATTGCCTATTAATAAGATATTTGTATATCCTGTTTATAACGAAAACAACATGGACTAGATGGAAGGATTCAAAGTTTAGGCTCTCAAAGTTTACAGACCTCACTGATTCCTTTGCTATTGAGCTAACTGGAGAAAACCTAAAACTACTCTTAAGACATAGATTTTTTTGTTCAAAATGTCCATAGATTCCAGCTCTATCTGAAATCAATGGGCGCAGTGAATACAGAGCATAAGAGAACAAAATGTAGTAGTTATTCTCGTAATTAAATTCTGGCTAGGAAAATGTGTTGGGACAAAAGTGATATTTAGCCATTGAAAAGGACTGTGGTTGAAAAGGGTTGCTCTAAATTATATTACAGTGTGTAACGTCAGTTTAGAATCCTACATTTCAAGATCTACTTCTTCTAATAAAAAAGGAAACAAATACCAAAAACCTTATTCTAAAAGTGATTTCTCACCAGAGAAGTAACATATGGGTTTTTACAATACCTTTGTAGGTATGCTTACTTTATTGAAAACAGTAGGAATAATGCATTTAGTCACAGCAATGTTACTGTTATCTAGTGATAACATGGTAAATACACCATGGCAATTCTCGGTAATTTCTTCTTCATTAGGTAATGCAATATTATAATTTCTCATTATTAACTTTACAGAGACAGATGATATTTTTACAATGACAGATTTTTATTTTTGTTTTCTAGCAGGTAGCTCTGAACAACATATAAAGAGTTATTTTATCATAGAATACAAGAAACGTAGAAAGGCTTGGTTTTGAAGGGACCTCAAGGATCATCAAGTTTCAACCTCCCTGCCAAAGGCAGGGTTGCCAGCCGCTAGATCAAGTGCTAGATCATATTGCCTAGGGCCTCATCCAACCTAAACACCTCCAGGTACGGGGCATCCACAACCTCTCTGGGCAACCTATTCCAGCACCTCACCACCTTCTCAGTAAAGAACTTCCCCCTGACTTCTAATCTAAATCTTCCCTCCTTTGATTTAAAACCATTTCTCCTTGTCCTATCACTACCCATGTAAAAAGTTTTTCCCTCATTTTTATAAACTTTCTTTAAATATTGGAAGGCTATATTTAGGCCTCCCCACAGCCTTCTCTTTTCCAGGCCGAACAAGCCCAGCTCCTTCAGCCTGTCTTCATAGGAGAGGTGCTCCAGCCTTTGGATCATCTTTGTGGTCCTCCTCTTTACCCTATCTGAAAGCTCCACATCTTTCCTGTGCTGGAGGCCCCAGTACTCCAGCTGGGGCTTCACGAGGGCAGAATAGAGGGGGACAGTCTCCTCCCTCGCACTGCTGGCCACCCCTCTTCTGATGGAATCCAGGATACCACTGGCCTTCCAGACTGCAAGTGCACACTGCTGGCTCATGTTAAGTTTTTCATCTCCCAGGACCTCTAAGTCCTTCTCAGCAGGGCTGCTCGCAAAGATTTCTTCTCCCAGTTTGTATATGTATCTGGGATTACCTCGATCCAATTGTAAAACCTTGTACTTTGCTTTGTTGACCCTCATTAGGTTTGCAATTATGTTCATATTTTGTCTCACTCTTCAGAGTATTCTGGCAACTTCCAGCAGCGTACATTTTCTGAAATTTGCTTCAAAGCGTATGTTATTCATGGATCTCTTTGTTTATGAAAAACAGCCCTTCTTACATTCGCAGGGATTTACTTCTCCGTTTTTTTTTTTTTTTTTTTAAGGGAAAATGAGAGGAAAAGTAAAATGCAAACCCTGTTTTGGGAATTCAGGTATGCTAAAGTGCAGTATTAACAAAAGCCAGGTTATATTCACAGGCTTTGCATTTCTAAGCTCTTTGTGAGCAGAATACTCAGTGTTAGAGAATAACTAAATTCCCAAGTGTATAAACTGTCTGCCCACGGAGAACTACAGATGGGTGGCAGTTTCACCTAACCAGCTGGCTCAGCAGGGATTATACATTTAGGGAATAACTTCTGCACAGAAAGTCTTTATACTTATAAGTCCTATTGAAATAGCCAGCCTAGGATAGAAGTCCTATTTATGAAATCCTGCTGTTAAAAAAAAGCGTTTGGGCCTTCTCCAAATTTTTCATAAAGCTGAGTTTGCACTGCGTCTCCCAGCGATGCCAAAGAAAAAACATGTCATGTGAGGAGACAAGGATTAGGCCCACTATATGCATGACCGAGTTTGCTTGAAACTGACTGTACATAATTTTCCTGAGCAATTCTGATGACTCAGGTTCTTCAACTTGCACTTATACTTCTAAAGAGGCTATAGCTTGAAGCGTTGTCTGAAATTAATGGCCAGGTGAGCTCACTTAAGGAAACAAAAGAGTTTCTCTTACCTTAAGAAGATAGCACCTTTGCTTATGAAAACTGACTTTGGGCAAGTAGTTCAAGATTTTTGTGTCACTGAAGCAAATGGAAAATACAAAATGGAGAAGAACTTCTAGAGTTCTAGATCACTGTGGAGTAAGATGTCTATTTAAAACAATTTGTGAAACCTCACACCCTATCAATAATAGATTTCTTAGGTTCTTTACTTGACAGGGCAGTAGTGTTTTGTATGGTATCTAAGACTCTCTTAAGACTTAAATTTGATACAGTTTCTCTTTCCTTAAAGTATTCTGGCTTGTACCAGACAGATCAACTCTGCAAGCTCAAATAGGGTTAAAAAATATACTAATATTCTAATAAGAGTTGATTTTCAACACTAAACGACAGTGCTAAACAGAAACCAAATGCTAAGTTAGGAGGAATCTTACGTATCCTGTTGCCTTTCTTAAAGACAGAAGTAGCGACCTTAATTTGTGCACCTGAAAACTTCTTCACATTTGGTTTTCATTACAGATATATTGTATACAAAGAGGAAAACAAATTAACTTGTTATCTTTTACTTAACCATGTGTCTACTTCTCAGTCAATCTGAGAGCTTCCAAATGAAAGAAAGAGCTAAGGACAAGAAGGAGGCTCCTTTTCCAGCTTTTCTGAAAGGGGAAGGAAGGAAGGAAGGAAGAGAAATGATATAGAATGATAGAGACTAGGAAAGAATTGTGAGTTTGCTTTAATTTAAGCAGACTTAAAATGTCTCCTTGTTTGTCCTTGTATCTTTGTCTCTTCTTTACACAGAGAAAAGGAGTACATAAAACACTAGCAAAACGAGAGGAGTTCTTTTTTCACACTAGATTAGTGCATTACAAGATGTGCAGTACAAACTGCAGAAGAAACCATTTTCAAAGCAGCGTTTTTTAGTTTACTGGCATTATAATAAGAACAACATACTGGTTGCAGGTTCAGTACATGCCGAGAAACTATGTTCTGTTGAATGAGATTCATGCTTTACAAGTGGTTCCATTAGACAGAAAATGAAGAAACTAAATTTTACAAATTATGTAAACAATTTACATAATGCTACTGCTAATTGGTATTAAGATTGGAGATGCTCGTCCCTATGTTTCTTCTGTTTCAATCTGTCTTGTGGAATCCTTGCAGATAAAAAAGAAACCAGCCTTCCCACCCTGGTTTAAAATATTTTTGGAATTTAGAGGGTATTCTAAGTAGGGAAAGGACAATAAACAACCTGTAAAGAAAGACAGAGATTTCATATCATCTTAGAGAAAATATTTTTGAAGCATATATGTTGAAATTTATACTGTATTCATAATTAAAATTTATGGTCAACTAAAACAATTCTTCTACGTTTCCATCAGCAGATCAAGTACTCCAGTGTTTATTGTTCTCATCGTGTAATGCAGGTCTTAAATTGTCACGCTTCTAACTGCAACGTTGAATAAAGACAGCAACAAAGATTTAAATTAACTTAACAGCTTAATAGTGATAACAGTCTAAATAGAATGTCATCACAAATTGATTTGAATGAGATTTAAATTAATTAATTCACAGCACCACAAACAGAATAGTGAAATTTGCCTCTGATTCTAGAAGTTAAAGCTACCCAGGTTAATTCCATGTCACATCTATATACAATAATTTCGCCAAACAACTCATGTACTAAGCCTAAAAATTCTTATTTTACTAGACAGGCATACATTTAAGGGCAATGGCAATAAACTGTCAATTGGAAGTAGACACTGACATTTGAATGCAGAAAGATTTATTCTTACTTGATGTAAGTTATGCCTATCATTTTTCATCCTTAGGGTGCTTACTCTACACACAAATGCATCAGGCTAGCAACAGATAAAATGAAGTATCATCTATGCTGTTGAAATGTAATGGTATAATATGTAACTAAAATTGTATAAACTGTTTTCCTATAGGAAGGGAAATGGGGAGAAAAATATGACATACCATAATCCACCAGATAGAGTTTTTTTCTAGATGTTTGTTCCCTTCTTTGCTATATTGCCTTCTATTTTTTTTTTTTTACTTCAGTATGTCTCTCTTTGTCCCGGAATAAATACTTGAATTGCTGGTTAACTACACGAATAAAGGAGAGTTTAATCTAACTAAATTACAAGTGATTTAAAAAATGCATTTGCCTATCTTCTTTACAGAGAAAGAGAATTGCTGCTTTAACATTTAAGTACATGACATTTAGGAGTACATTAAAAACAGCTACAATCCTATATTTCAGCAAGGAAAATGGGAATAATTAACATGGGTGTACACTGATATGACTTAACTTTCTCAGGGCATGAGTATCTTTTTTTTAGTTTTGCTTTTACCAATAGGGAAACAAACTGAGAAAATAATTGGTCAAGAAAGTGATTACTCTTTCTTTGCCTAGTGAGCATAGTCTTTGCATAGTGAGTAACAGTTTAGTCATGGAGCCACAAGTAATCAATGGGAGATGTTGTGTTTTCCAACTTATACACTTGTGAAAGTAAGGATTCAATGGAAAAATAGCTTGTGTTTCCATTATTGGAGACTGTATCCTAATGTGAATGAAAAAAAAGGGAATTAAGATTGCTGACTTAATTTTGTCAATTTCTCACTTTTAATCGTGTTATTTATAATCAATATTCTTTCAAAAAGTTTATTTTATATTAATGGTAATTTTCTTAATATCTTACAAGTTAACCCTTCCCATAATTAAACTCTGTAACAGAAATTTCTGTTACAGACATACCATTCCAATTCATTCTTTAAGGGGGTAATGTACACTTCGAATGACCTAGATGAACTGATCTTTTTCTAACTGGAAATCTGAAAAAAAAAAGAAAAAAAACCCACAAAAAACCAAAGTTTCACTCCTCTGCTCAATATCATATCAGCGAAACAGAAAACAGAGTAGAGCACAGGATTTCATGGTTCCTATTCACGATATCTAGCTGACTAAAAGATAGGACTTCATTCCTTCTCCATATAAACTGTGTAACTCAGTTCTTCAAAATGATTTGAATATACAGATGTATGCATTTTACTCTTCTTTTACATGAAACAAAGTTGTTACTGCCAACAGTGCAATGGCCATCCAAACCATATCTATGGAACGAGTTCTTCCATTTCAAAGGAAGACACATGCATCAGATTTCATTTCCATTATCTGTGGTATACAGCCAGTTAAAAAGAAAATGTTTCCTATTTGTAGCTACCGTTGGTAATCATCATGAATGTGGTCCCATGCAATTCACAGCTTTATACTGTGTTTAAAGAGAGAAATATTTTACCTAATGGACATAAGACTGCTTTGGTGATACAGCATTTCAACACAATGGTTGTTGTTCAGTGCACAGGTAAGCAAAGTCATTTTCTGAAGTAGAAGAAAAAGGCCGCACTCAACAGTTTTGTTAACAGGTTATGGACAACATGCATTTTAATTTATCCTCTAATGTAATTTTAATTTATCTTTAATATTAACAGTCCTCTCTTTGTGTCTTGTTGTCATAAGCATTTTAAAGCATCCAGGGATTACTTATTCATTATTATATTACAGTGACATAATATAGGTGTGAGTATAGGAAATTAATGTATGTATCTAATGAGAGGAAAGAAGGGCAGTGTCTCAATACAATGCATATTAACAAAACTAGTTGTAACAAGCTAGTACTTGTTTACTTTCACTGTACTTACTTTATGATTTCTGAAAGATTACAGTTCTGTTTATTTCTAGCTATTCATGAACATGATCATTATTCTGTCCTCTTACCTGTCTCTTTCTACAATAATTCCTCTTAGGATAAATGCTGGAAATTAGGGATGTGGATAATGTGTGAATTGTAAATGCAGTGTCATTTGCTACTTCTATTATGAGTATTTCTTTATGGGTAAAATTTGTTAAAACTATTTCCTTAGATTGTGGTGTTTTTTTGTTTATTTTAGCATTACGACAAAGGCATGTTTTGTGTGAGTCATTTAAAACACTGATATAAAAAAAATTACAGCAATGTACCTGGGGAAAATGACAGCAATGAGCTTAGTGAATTTGGGATCATTTATAAATGGCTTCAAGTTCCTTTGAAAAATGTTGGTTTGTAAGTGAAAAATAATTTTTTGCCTCTTTACACTTCAGTGAAATGTATACATTTTGGATAATGTTGAAGAAATGTAAGTGATAACATATGTATAAAATAAATACATTATTAATAGCTGACATAGTTGGGAAGAGTATTGGCTTATAAGAGAAAGCATTAGCTTGAAAACTGCATGGTTTACTTTATCCAATAAAGTATATGCAAATTTACACATGTAGTCACATGCTCAACATAAATGTGTAGCGTTTGTGAGGAGTAGCAATAAACATTGATCCCAGGGCTGAAATCACCATGAGATTTTAATTCACATTCCCAGCTGTTCAGGTTTTCTTGCTGCTGATGTGCTGTCACTGAATATTTTGTCATACTACAGAAGAGTGAAGAAATGAAGTAACAAATTATTTGGAGAGACAAAATCATAATTATTTTCTAATTGTTTGTAGGTCATGAAAGTTTTTCTTTGACTATGTAAAACTCAGTGTTTTTGTAGCAATGAGCTAACTTGTATTGGTTCCCTGTCTGACAAACTCTACTGCTTAAACAAGAAAAGTGTTAGGTACTCTAAATGGAAATCTGTAATTTGAGAAAATTCAATAATCTTGGCAATCAGATATGTTCTTAGCGAAAGATAACATCTACCTGCCTTTTTTTTTTTTTTATACTTCCATTACTATTAACAAATCAGCATTAGTCCTTAACAGGAATTAATTGAACAGCTACAGGTACCATGACTAGAGCATTGAAATTTTAGTTGTATTTTGAACAAGAATTGTGGAAATAACAAGAAAAAAAAAAAAAGTTCCTCCTTTTCAAGGGGAGGTTTGATTCTTAGAATAATATAGCATTGCTAAACATTGCTAAAAGAAAAAAAAAGAGAGAGAGAGAAAGAATCGCAGGGCATTATTACATTTTCTTTAAGATTTTTTAGCTCCTGAAAGTGGCACTTTTTTTCCTAAATCTACAAAGAAAAACCTTAAAATTCTTTCATTTCTAGACTTGTAGAGGAAAGACTTCAGCTGACTGCTGAGAGTGTTAAAAATATTTACAACAGTAACTGTTTTATTCTTGTCTGTAGACTTTACAACAGTATCTAGCTTTCTGAAACAAAATATATTTTGGCATCTGCATCTAGCAAATACAGCTCTCAGCAGACCTTGCCAATTCTGTTTTGAGAGCAGACATTGTCAATTCTGTTTTGAGTGACGAGAAAAGAAAAATGTTAATGTTCTTTTAAAAAGAAAAAATCAGTTCATTTTCTTGCTATATGCACAGATTCGAAGTATGATTAGGTCACATCTAAGAATGTATGGATTTCTCTGTGGTTAAGAGAGGTATACACCTAGTTTAATCCATTTGGTTTTGCAGTATGGGAATTTTCTTAATATGTGTGTAGGTGTGGTTGTGATGGACAATTCTTTTTAAATTTCCTTTTGCTTGTAAGTTACACTCTTTTAGACAAAGAGGCTTGAATTACAGAGTTTCAAATTCTCAAGTGTGGCAAAAAGGGAAAAGAAATATCTTTTGAACAAAGGATAATTAGCTCATGCATTCTCTGAGGGGGAGAAATGGGTGAGAAGCATACCTGAAGACAGGTAAGAGATTTCATAAGGACCTTGTACAGAGTTTCCTGCAACTCATAGAGCCACTGAAACTACTTTTAGGAAGCAGGATTTATCTCTCACAAGGACAGAGCATATGTGGTAGAAGTTTGTTAACGCTTGGCACATGTCTACCACAGAATATCTTGAGTTGGAAGGGAGCCATAAGGATTGTTGAATCCCACCCCTGGCTCCACACAGGACCACCCAAAATTCAAACTCTATGCCTGAGAACCTGAACTCCAGCAGCTTAGAGTCATGACCACTGCCATGGGGAGCTCTTCTGCCTTACAGCAATGTCTTTTCTGCCTTTTTTTCCATGAATTTTCCCTACTAAAATCAAACAAACAAGCTTCATTTTATGTTTCTAATAAAGAGTGACCTTTAAGTATGAATACATCACAGTCTCTTAGCTTAAAGGAAAATGGCCAAGTAGTAATTCAGAACTCAGAATCATCTAACATCTGTGTGGAGATACTTTATGTGTGGAGTACTCGTGCAGCTCTTCTTCAAAAAAACTAACAGAATCAGCAACAATTATTCAAATTTCCAAAAGGCAACAGGTTCCCATTACTATTTCTTACAGATCATGAGAAGAGACATATATTTAAGATTAATTATGAGAGAGCTTATCTTAATCATCTATAAAAACTGCACGTCTTTCTTAATATATTGTGTCTTGAAACTTATCAATAGTGTACTTTACACATTGTTTTTAGTCCTATACTCCTCTAATCTATGAAGAGCTGAATGTTTTTTTCCTATCACCTCATGACACTTAATGACAACATTTGTCAAAGCTGTAATTTTTTTTTTTGTTTTTGTTTTCCCACTGGAGCATTGAACCAGTTTCTGAATCACTGCTATTGTGTCAGTTGTGCAAAATTTGATGTTTCCAGATGCAGCTCTCTGGTGTATAATACTCCCCATCTGTTTTGCTCATGGAAATTTCAGTGGCAGTGATGGAGATAAGTTTAGGCAGGTCTCCTTTGTTTTATAGTCTCCAAGTCACATCCTTCTCTGAGGAGGCATCCAGAGTCATATTGTTTCAGGAGAATGGTAAGAATCAGTATTTTCAGGAAATCTAGCAATGTCTTCTAAGAGATTGGTAACAGCTGTTCAAGTGTGTGTGTCATAATTCCCATATTTCCACAAATTCTTCTAGCTTAGAGTCAGATGCGTCTAATTTAATAGCTGATTCTACTGTTCCATAGCTGCTGCTTTTGATGTTCCCAGTTGCTATAACTTGCAACATAGTGACAACCACAAACTTCTTGGTGACTACAAAGTCCCTGGTGACTACAGATTTGTTACAACACTTTGCATTTATGTTTATCCCGAAGGGTACCTAAGTGTTTTATGTACCAGACACACAGCAGTCACTACACCTACCAGTGAATCAGACACCACTGGGGTGGAATACAGCAGATGTTTAACAGCATAAAGCAATATTACACAACAGTTTTAGGAGAAAAAGTGAAAAATATCAAAATGGCACAGCAGAAGGAATTTAGGAAGGCTGAATGTAATTGTGCTAACTGCAATTTATACAAGAAACCGATAGTAACAAATTATTCTTGCAGGTCAGTGTCGTAAGATAGACAATAGACAAGAGTGGTAAGGCTTTGGCTTTACATCTGCAATGTCAAACTTTCAGCTTCAGCACAAACAGCATTTTGTACAATACTATATATAGATAACACCCAGTATTTGGAAGGCATGATTAGTACAAGATAGCCAACCACTGAATGACAAGGACAGTATTTAAATATCTAAAAATGAAATAAATCAGAGAATGATCATGAGAAGGCTTTAAACACTGATAGCAACATGGCTGGAATTTTTTTTTAGCTTCAGTGTAGTATTGTGGACACCAGATTGTGACACAAAATCTATAATATTTTGTTTGGTTGAAATATCAAATAGTGAATAAACTTTGATTCCTAGACAACATCTTCTCCATTTTCTTAAAAGCGTAGCGTATGTTATGCACTAGTATGACTCTGATTGATCCATATATTTTGCAAAATCTCCACTTAATTATATCACAAACCAGTAAAAATATGTTTTTGCTTTTTTTAAACCCCCATTAGCTTATAAGCTTTCTTAGCTGTAGTACAGCCAGGAGGTCAAAATTGAGAGAAATGAGAATTTAACTACGTTATGTTAAGAAAGAATAAATCAAGCCTTGAAAATTAATTCAATAGCAGTAATCTATCTGAAATTATCCTCTGCATTGGTCAGTTTCTGATTTTGATATCTTATAGTGATAACAAATGGTTCTAAGCAATTCAGTGATTTGTTCAGAATTACTGCCTATGTATTGCTTACATTACTTACTGCAAGTTAATTTTTGTGGGCCTTTTTATTCCCTCAGTTAACCATAAGAGGCTGTGTTGGACTTTGTTGTTGTTATGTTATTGTTTAGCGGTGGTTTGGTGTTTTTTGTTTTGTTTTGTTTTGTTTTTTTACATGTGATCTCTGCATGCCATTTTGTGGAAAGCCTATTACAGGCACATCTTAACAAGTCTGTAAATTCTTATCTCTATACTTTTCTTATTTTACTCATTGAAAAATGTCATTCCTTTTTTTTTTTTTTTTTTTTTTGTGTGTGTGTGTGTGGTACTACTTAAAAAAAATCCAGAAAAGAAAAAAAAATTAAGTACTTGAAGAAATACTGTTGCTATTGAAATAAGCATAAGAACCACGAATTATGCAGGGCCCAGGCATATTATAAGATAAAGTAGTCTGTATATATTATGAGCAGCAGTAGCAATTCATAGTGAGGAAGGAATTTTTTTCTGCATCCTTGTCATTCTGACTGTTTTAAAGGCAAAACAGAAAACCGCTAGAAAGACATATTCATTTAGGAATAGTCCTCATAATTCAGCACTTGGCATCACAGCAGCTGAAATTTGAGATCACTATGTAAGAACTGATGAGAATGAGAGGTCTTGTTTCCCTAGAATGCACACATGCAATAGAACATTTTACAAAAAACTTCATCCTGAAGCCTTATGTAAACTAACGTGACAATTCTGTAACTTCCACAGTACTGCTGTGACAACTTCCTAAGAAGGAAGTTTATGCATTTTAATATCAACCCTTCCTGGATCTTCAAGTTATACACATATCTGAAGTTAGCTGAAGGGCAGATATGCTTATTCTGGATCCACAATTCATCCTGAGATTTGCCTCTTACTGAGTTACTTACATTGTATGACATGAGGAATCAGAACATTCATCACTGTGCCTGATGCTCTTTAAAGTCACTTGCTATGCTTATTAATGATCATGCTCAGAATACCATTATAATATGAAGAAAATTAGTTTTTTACTCTGAAATAGCAAAAGCTAAGTACTTAGGAGTTTCACAGTTCAAAAATACAGGAGAGACTGTTTTACAGTTACTGATGTTTTTCATCGTTTACTTCATTCAAGAAGAGAAGTTACTGCATGGAGTACATACAAACCACATCCAGTTTTGATGAAACTGCTGGTTTTCCATAGTTGATTAAAAATACCGTTCATTTTTCTTGAACTTAATTAATGTTTCAGTAAGAAGGTATTCTTAGGTATTATTAGAGCACCGTATTATTACTATTAGGTATTATTATGACACCAAATTCAGAAATTTGAATTAATTATCTGATTATACAGATATTTTCTAAATAATTGAAAGGTACTCCTTACTAGATGTATCCTGTATTTTCAAAGAAAAATACAAACTAATTAAACACAAGCAAAATAAAGGGATATGAAGATTGCTGAAAATCCATTTGAATGTAATTTGCTTATTCTAACATTGTATCCTAAATTAGTTAAATTATTTGGAGATAATACAAAAATATTTGCCAACTGATGGACAAGTAAAAGCATAAATGTCATCTTTTAGTTAAAAAGGAAGTCCCACCACAAATTAAGCCATCATTTGTAATTGAGCAGATCTATGGCAAGTTCAAGAACATTAGTAATAAAGTAATTCCCGGCACTTACTTAGTATCTTTCATTCAAATCAATGAATTTTGAAATTATTAATTCTCTGAACTATCTCAGAACAGAGAATAAAATGTGACTCATAATGAGAGACAGATGCTTGACCACCTCAATAAACATTCACTTTCAAACAGTGGAGCAGAATGATCAAACTAAGTCAGTGATCAATTTGATGTTTTAAACTTACTTATTTATATACTAGATGAAGTTATAACTTCAGTAGATCATGCAAATTAGAAGGTCCAGTGTATAGTCTGGTATTACCCAGCTCTACAAGCCTCACTGCAGCTATTATAACTGTAAAATGTGTAGAAAACCAAGAGATCTTATAAGGAGTCAGCCAGGAAGCCAATCAAATACCCAGATGCTACAGTGGAAAAGCAAATTTGAGAGCTTTCCGTCTGCGATCTTGCATCTGCAAAATTTGTCACATAAGTGGTCACAGCAGTTAGGCTCTGTGCTCCAGATGAGAGGAAAAGACACCAAAGGGAGTCATTTACCACCCTGCAATCAACAGGAAAATGCTGTGCCAACTGAAAGTGTAATCACATCTACAGCAATGTGCTAATGAACTCTGAAAATGTTCAATAAAATAAGAGCAGTCTCTAGAATGTAAAGAAATCAAATACACTTTACATGGACATCAAACTATATGGTAACATTTAGGATTAAAAATTTTCATTAGTCATAAGTTGTCTGTAAAAAACAAACAATAAACAATAAATAAATAAAACAAGCCAACAGTAAAATTATGCTGGATTGCTTGGCTTGATTAAATAATTGTTTTTCTTTCTTCACGGGTAGTCCAACTGTTAGTAAAAGCATTTACTCTTCAATCTCTTGTCAGAGAAAACTAAATACAAATTCTTTTTTTTTTTTTCTACTAGCTAAGTGTTTTGTTTGATTGGTCAAAGAATAAGACTTGAGGAAAAAAACAGTGAGCAACGACCACCAAAAAAAAAAAAAAAAAGAAAGAAAGAAAGAAAAAAGAAAATTTCAGTTGGGGTAAAAACCATTTTTGCTTCCTTCAGCATTTTTCTCTGAAGTGGTTAATAAGACAACAAGTAAAACCATTACCTGACCTGAGGTGACACTGAGATGTATATACCTTGGGTGAAATGAAGCACTGTCTTTCTTTATATTTTGCCTATAAACTGATCTGGGACCTTGTCTTGCAGATTTCTGTACAGGCACTTGGTACAGTAAACTTGACTGTACTATACAGGATCTACTATGAACAAACAAGCAAACCAGACCTCTAGGGATACTATAAGGAAAAAGAATAGAGAATAACCTCCAGAAACTGGGAAACCTCTTATGAATGAAAGTGATAGACAGATAGTCATCTAGTACATTTCTAATCAACAAAATTAGAAAATACAAGTTATATATATGTTTAATATTATGGAGCCATTTGATGAAGATAACAATAAAACTATATTCGTGGGCAAGTGAATTGGTTGAACCTCTTTTACCACTTAACAGTAGACCAAAAACAGCCTGAAAAACTTTTTCCTTAAAGACATCCTACTTCTTTCTTAGTTTTCTCTAAGGAAGAGATATTCTAAAGACATCGAGGTTCGCCTGAACTGACCCTGGTAAACAATGAGACACGCTGTGATACAGCTAATGCATGTTAATGAGGATTCCATATGAATTCCATTCATTATTCTTGATAAAGTATAGCCTTGGGATGACAGGAAATTGGGGAAGCTACAGAGTAACAAATCATCCCACTCCTTCTGGCTGTTTGTTCCTGTAGTTCATTAATTTATATAGCAAATCTGGAAAATATCAATATATCATCAATATTAATGTAGTACCACTATGGGTGTAAAATATTTATTTAAGACAGCTGGTAATGATGTTCCTCTGTCACTGTTCTTTATATCAGAACGCTCTGAGCATGAGATATTTTTTCCTGAAATGACAATGTATTTGGTTTTTCTTTTCTAACAATAAAGTCCACCTTTGCCCTATTTACAGGTCTTACATAGGTACAGGAAGAAACCCCTTCAGAAGTGAAGGGGTTATGCAGGCAAGTTGTACATCTGACATAACTGAGCAATAGGTTTTTGAAAGTGTGGAGGAACTCTCTTGTGTTTCCTCAGACTAGGTACTCCAATCTGAATTCCAGGAGCTCAGTGGACCATATTTTGGCTAGTTTTCCAGACCATATGGCACTAAAGGGCAATACTAATTGGCATGCATCCTTTAAAATCGGCCAGCCCCTTTCTCCTGACAGTTTGTCCAAAAATTTATTTATTTTCCATTATGGCTATTAAATAAATAGAGCTGAATTACTTTATGTTGAAGATTCTGCTAAAATAGCAAAATGTAATACAGAGCAAGCTTATTAATTTATTAATCTACCTATGGAACTTCCTGCAAGAATTTTCCTCAGTAGAATATCAAGGGGAGAATAGTCTGGAGAAGAGAAGGTTCAGAGAGGACCTTATCACTCTCTGCAACTACCTGAAAGGAGATTGTAGTGAGGTGAGAGTTGGCTTCTTCTCCCAGATTACTAGCAAAAAGACAAGAGCTAATGGCTTTAAGTTGTGCCAGGGGAGGTTCAGATTGAAAATTAGGAAAAAATTATTCTCAGAAAGAGTGGTCAGACACTGAAGGCTACTCAGGGAGATGGTGGAGTCACCGTCTCTGGAGGTGTTCAACAAATGTGTAGATGTCGCACTGGGGGACATGGTTTAGTGTTATGGTGGTTGCATGTCTACCTCTCAAATACCCTGTCCATTTCTATTACACAGTACTTTTATTGATGCACTTCATGAGTAAACTAGAAAGTCTCTTATAAAATTCAGTCTATATATATATATTTTTTTGAAAGTAGCACAATCCTCTGCACTTCCATGCTAAAAACAGTTGGCAATTTTCCTCCTCTATCATCCCAGAAGGCAATGCTTCCTCAGGCTCCTCCTCCTCTTCTGCTGCTGCCACCTTGTAAAGCTTGTGGAGCTGTATAGTTTAAAGATTCACAGAAAGCTATTTTGAATCATTTGTTGCATTATACAAAGCAGAAAATAGTGCTATACTAATTTACTGATTGCTAAAAAATTTTCGAACACCAAGAGATTGCAGTAGGTCTGTTACCTGAGATAAATTCTTCATAAGAGCTGTGAACAACATTACAGCAGAACATGAATAGATTCTCAGCCAGAAATGTTTTAAATTTAGCTGCAAAATGGTGCACAATAGTGGATGCACAGGCAGTTAAAGACAAAAAGTAGATCTTCAGCCTATAACATAAAATAGTATGTGTAAATTAAAATGGAATGTATTGTAAACATAACAAGCTGAAAAAAATGCATCTTGTGGTAGCGTGGCAGGAAGAACGGATTGAAAGGGGTGATGTACTTGGTCTTGCACAATGGATGTATTCATGAAAAAACACCTAGCTGAAGTGCTTGAGAAAATTCTGTAGATGACAGAAAAGCTGGAATAGAAATGAAACAGCACTGCTTCCAAGAAAGTCTTTATTGCCCTACATCAGAGGCTTAGGGCGGACCATTTTTTTTTGGCAACACTATTTAGACAGACCTATTGAGTAGTCACAGGATTCAAATCTTAATAAAAAGCTTCAAATAGAAAGAATCATAGAATCATAGAATGGCTTGGGTTGGAAAGGACCCCAAGGATCATCAAGTTCCAATCCCCCTGCCACAGGCAGGACCACCAGCCTCCAGATCCGGTACTAGATGAGGTTGCCCAGGGCTCCATCCAACTTGGTCTTGAACTCCTCCAGGGATGGGGCATCCACAGCCTCTCTGGACAACGTGTTCCAGTACTTGGAACATTGGCACTTGTAAGTTTCGCTACTAGGATTGCTTTCACTTGAAAACTGAAAGATTAATATATCTCAGATTTTTATTTCTAGTCATATTTTGCAGCTAAATAGAATGATAGAGAATGTTAAAGATGGACTTTGAATGCTGATCCAGTGTTTGCACTGGCTCAACATCAAAGTGAGCTACACAATTTCACATGTAAAATGTAAGATTTTGAAAAGCACTGTCTGAAATGGAAGAGTATGTACAGCTTCAGTTACAGTTATATTCAGGTTCTGAAAGTCCCAGGACAGAAAAAGGCAAGAAGCACTAAATGATCAGACTATTACCTTAAAATTTCACAAACCAGGGACAACTGCAGTTTGAGTGCTTATCTCATAGATTTCATACTTTAAGTTATGATGAAAATGTCTGGGGAGATGGACACAACTTAGAGACTGCTTGAACCATACAGTTTTTATGTGTTTGGATTCTGGAGCTGTTATTAATATTTTTAAAATTAGTTGAAGAGAAACAGGGGACTTACTCTTTGAAGGGCTCCAATTATATGGCATCAAATGAAGCAAACCTTTATGATAAAGCTTGTCATCAAGTGATTTTCAACACACTGCATTCCCTGTTTCTGTTCATTATTTCTTAAAACCTTTCCCTGTAACCAGCACAAGTTCATTTAAAGATTCTGTCTTACACCCTGAAAGCAATTCTTTATATGATGGAACCTCTTCTTGCCTGTGACCCTTATTTAAAAGCATCTTTAAAATCCTTCAAGTGTGCCTTATGCAGATAAGCTATTCAATTAGTCCTTCTATTAAAATCAGAAAGAGCAAAGAAAAGGAAAATAGTTGATAAACTTCTAAAAAGCAGAAGATGACTTGCATGTTGTGATGAACTGAGCTCTTTGAATCACCTGGCAATTTCTACAATCACATACGCACAGATGTTGCCTGGCAGATTGGCAGACAAGTTCAAATCCAATGGGTTTC